>NC_063220.1:1662500-1680000 GCF_020740725.1 Corvus hawaiiensis | reverse complement strand
AGCTTGGAATTTTTATAGAGGTAATCTAAAACAATATTTGATTGCTACGTTGAATTAATAACAACAAGCCCTTTTTTCTTGTTTATCAGCACATCGGGAGAGATGCTCCCTTTCACTTTAATGATGGTAATTTGTATAACCTTTCTGCTGGATATTGTGCTTAGTTTATGCATTTAAATGATACTTTGACAATATTTTAATTAGTTTTGCAAAAAATGCATATTTTCTGGGCAGTTTGTATTTGTGCGTAACATGTGAGGTTTGTAACTTATTCCAAGAGAAGAAAAGCAGGGTAAAAAACAAGGTACAAGTCAGCTTCAAGTGAAAATTGAAAGCACCCTTAAATTCTGAAAGGAAGATTGTAGTTAATCATGATCCTTTAAAATCAGCCCTGGAGAACTGCATGGCAGAAGGAAACAGTGGTTCGAATGTTCCAAATCTGAACATGCAATAGTTTCTGCCACCAGTTCATGAGGCATCGTGTGCTGGGATAAACCCCTTCAGTGGGAAAGGAAACTTCTCAGAGGCACTGTTAAACTCTGAAGGGGCCAAAAGGCAAAGACAGAAATTTGGAGTGCAAGTCCACTTTTATCTGTGCAATTAGTGCATTTAAATATGTTTAGGTTCTGCTCCTTCGTTGCAGCTCCTTGTGCCTCGTGTCCCACCCCGTTAGCACTGCGGCCTCCTCCGAGCTGCAGAGCAGTGCAGGAGGGTCAGGACCTCTCTGAGCTCTTTTTTATATCTATATAACAAATTTCTGATATTGTTCATTAATTTCTGTCTCCGAAATGCCGTGTCAAGCCTCCCAAGGAGCCCACCAGTGTCCCCTGGACAGCTTCTCACCATGGGCCAGCGTGAGTTGCTGATGAAATTACAGGTGCAGGGAAATGCAGAATTAGAAATATATCTGATGTTGCAATACTTGTGAAGCTATAGCTTTGTTGATGACAGGACAATTCCGTTTTTGACAGTTTAATTTACTGTTGCCAGTGGACAAGAGCAAAAGGAGAACGTGGGGTTAGGCACCTGCCCCCTCGCGCTGTGTTTCACATGGTGGGTTGCAAAATCATGACTCCCTCAACCTGTCGTGCTCAAATGAGAAGGTTTTCAGCTGGGGAAATGGAATACATCAGTGCAGGTAATATTGCCTGACCTCATAAAACAAAAGGAAAAATTGCAGATTCTGACAGCCATTATGAATCTTGTATCAGCATCCAAACGGCTCCGAGCCGAGGCACGGTGCATGTTTGTAATAGGGAAAAAAAACCCGGGGTTGCCACATTGACTTGCAATATGGAGCAAAAAAATGACTTGTCAGTAATTCGTTGTGGGATGTTAAAGAGGCTGTTGGATTTCTTGGTTCTCTACACAGCCAGAGTTTAGCCTGGAGCAGTGGGGAAATGCTGCTCGCCGAGGAGGTCTCGGCTCGGCTGCGGGCTCGGGCAGCCGGGAGGTGACGGGGGAGCCGCTGCGCAGGGAAAAAAATGCATATTTTAGGCAAGCTGTGTTGGTTCAGAAATCCCTGAGCCTTTTTAATGGGCACACCATAAAAGTGCATGTTCTCTTCCTCTTAAAACAGGTAATTTTGCTTTTGAAAGCCTTTGACAACTACAATATTTTCTTCCAAAACATGGCAAGGAAGGGGCTGGAACTACAGGGTCTTCAATGTCCCTTCCAAGCCAACCCATTCTCTGATTCTTTGAAAACCCAAAGTGTTACAGTGTCAGACTCTACACCCAATTCGAATTTTATTTCTATTAAAAGAAGGAACTCTATTGAGTGCAATTCTTTCCAATTTCATATTGAGGTATCATTTGCTCTTAATTCCTTGACTACTTGTGTTTTTCCTTCTTTGATGGTGTACCTTCATCCATCTCATTCTTCCTTGGGCTTCCTTGTGTTCTGTATTTCAGAAAGTTCTGAAAAGGAGTGATTTAGTAGGGCAAATAAATTAAGGATGGAGTCAGTCATTAGAAATTAGTTTTCCTGTTTGCATATTTGAAATGCCTGGAATTCTTTCAGACTTTCACTGGTTGGGCTGTATTTGATAATAATATCCTGGGAAAAGTCTGTTAATCAGATTAATTTAATATGCTTTCAGTGACTATTTTTAAGACTGAAATTCCCCTTTTCTATAGTAAGGGAGTTTTTGACTTTATACATTAAAATCTTCTTGATGCCTCTTGAAGCAGCGAAGGCTTCTTTGATGGTGGGCTGTCAGTCACGCCAGGTCAAGGTGTTCTTCCCTTGCCCTCAGAGGTGAGACTCTTTCTTTCCATGCTTTTCTGTGCTATAGAGAACCACTTTTAATCTAGAACAATAAAATTTCATCTTCTGCCTTGCCCCCCCTTCCAAATTTCCTTTAATGGGAGCGCTGGGTGTAGCTTTAATGCCTAGTGCCGCACCGGACCACGCCGTAGCTTCATCTCTGGATGCTGGAGAGCCTTGCTCTGACTTTTCTTGGACTCCTTGGGGAATAAAAGCTCTCTTTGCCTCAGCTAATTGGGCTGGTGTATGTGTGGGCAGGTTATCCTCTCACACCGGCCCCGCGCTGATATTTACCCAGGGCCCCTCCTCGCATGGAGCCCGGCGCTCCCACCGCTCTCGGCAGCTCCGTGTTTGCTGGAACTCGAGTGCACTTGAATTAAATTGCAGCTCATGAATACCAGGAGAGTGCTGGGATGGTGAGGGGAAGGGGAAGGGGAAGGGGAAGGGGAAGGGGAAGGGGAAGGGGAAGGGGAAGGGAAGGGAATCTGGTGGGGCAGGCAGGGTCACGCAGCGCCCACGCCCCGCCAGGAGCCAGGACAGGGAAAAAAGGAGTGAGAAACAGTTTGGAGAGGTAAATACGGGAACTGAGCCTAGCAAATTAGATTGCAAAATTTTTTTTTTGCTTCCTGAACTGAAGATCTTAAAAGCATCTGAAATATTTGCTTTTTTCATTTATGAGGATTGTTTATTCATGCACAGTGAAATATCTACAGTTACATCATAGAATCACAGAATGGTTTGGGCTGGAAGGGACCTTAAACCCCATCCAGTGCCACCCCCTGCCATGGAGTTCTTCCACTTTGTCTCTTCCACTATCCCAGGTGGCTCCAAGCCCCATCCAGCCTGGCCTGGGACACTTCCAGGGATGGATGGGGCACCCCCCCCCAGGATTGATCATCTTCATGGGCCTTCTCTGGAGACACTCCAGCAGGTTCATGAATGAATTTATATATGAGTTTAAGTGACTTGAAGGACCTTTACTGCTACCAAAAAAAAAAAAAAAAACAAAAAACCAAACCCAAACCTGTGAAAGAAAATATGTATTTGAATACAAGTATTTGAATACATATAAGGTGCTCAAATTCAGTGAGACACATGGTAGATTAGATGGAAAGGTTATCCAACAAAACTGAGCGCAGCCCAGAAAGATTGAAAAACATTGAATTGCAGAAGGGTGTAAAATGCAAGATTTCCTATTCAAATACTGGTATTTTAGCCACCCAGGTATTAAAAATGTCACTCTAGTCTACAGCCAGCTCTGCCACCAACAGCAAACATGAACTTTCTACATCTGCTCATGGGTGGCAACTCCAGATTCCCTCATTAATTTAAACTGATGTTACTTTTGTGGTAATTAAAGCACAAAGATGGTGATGCAAAGGAAGGATTAGGGTTGGAAATGCCCTGTTATTAACCTGTGCCTGGATGTGGCTGCTCCTCGGGGCAGTCTCAGTGGGTGTTGCCCATGTGCAAGGCAAGGGCTGAGGATCTCAACCAGCTTCGTGATCGCTGTGTGGGGATGGAGAAATCATGAAACTCAAATTATTGTGGAGAAAGCAAACAGGAACAAGTTGGGATTCTTAGAAGCTCAAAGACAATTAGAAACAGAGAGGGTTCACACTGTGACTTTGTTTGTGGGGGGGATTAAGAGGGCACTGGGCACCTGAAGGAAATTTGCACAGAAATTTGTTGCAGTGACGTGTTTGCAGCACGTGGCCACAATTTTTCAGTGATATTGTGGAAAATCTCTGCAGTTGTCTTTTCACATAACGCTACTAATTGTAACAGGGCTGTGGTACTGTCTGTATTTGCAGCTGTTTGTAAGTTGCTATCCCATGAATTACCACTTCATGTCTTCAGTTGGCACGAGCAAGCCCCGGCTGAAAACACAATAAAGATTTTGAGCTGCTTTAGAAAGACCTTGCTCTTTCTGAAATAAAAACAAACTCCGAGTGAAAAAGCTACTCTTAAAAAATGTTTCAGGGAGTGGAAAATCCCCTCTGGCTGATAGTGCTGCAGATGAAGGAAAGGCAGGACACCCTTTCCCCTTCCGTCACACCGAGGCGCGTTTCACATTACGGGCTGACCGTCGCTCTCCCTTTTAACGGCTGAGATGGTTTGCAAAGGCCACTTCAAGTTTCTCGGCTTTTCAGTGCCTTTTGTGTGAGACTGTCAGCGCCCGAGCCCCGGCCATGACATGCACAGACCGGCTGGTTTTTCTCCTTCAGATCAGCGCCTCTGGACAGCTTCTCTTTCTCTGGCAGCCGCTTCAACCTGCTCTGTCTTGTCATCTTCGAGTTCAATATCTGCTGCTCTGAAGGAAAAAAAATGGGATGGGTTGGACCATTGTATTTGGTCTTTTGACCCTCCATGTTGCCCATGAGCAGTGAAGGATAACTTTTGACAAGCCATGTCAGATGTGACAGGCAATCTAGTTGGGTTGAGTGGAAATGTGCTGTACAAGTTTGAAGCCTTAGTTGGGGGCATTTTCCTGGTGTTCAGTGCATTTAAATTGACACCAGACCTCAGTGTTGTTCCTTGCAGAGCTCCGCGTTTCCAAAGCGTGCGGTTGTTATCAGCTCAAATGAAAACCTTTCATATGCATTTTGCATCTCATTGCACCAATCCAAGGCAATATAGCCCTTCCCAGGGTTCGTTTTCCATCCCTCAGGAACACACATTAAATTTAGTTTTCATCTACGAGGATGTTTGATTTTTATTTTCATGTTGGAGGTTATGTTTTACTGTTCCATGGATTTCTGTTTTTCGTGGGTCACCTGAGTGTGATGTGATAACACAACTCCACGCACATCGTTGTGCTAGAAGTTGCTGAATATTGCACATTATTCAAAAAGCATTAAAAGAACCTTGCTAAGCTTCAAAGTGCTTTTATTTCCAATTAATTATTCAGAAATGTTGATAGTAGAACCTTTGTGGGAAGCACATTTTCTACGCCGTTACATAGGCTGCAGTCAAGATCTGTTCTTATTGTATCCCTTCATTAATGGGTTCTGATATGCAGTTCCTCTTTTATTTAAATTAATTCTCATTATGGATGAGAAAAGCTGGCAGGTAACATCCTCCCTGGTAGCTAGCAGTGGTGGTCTGGCTTACGCTGAGTTTCCTGGCTCTAACCTACTGCGAGCATCCCTCGTGCTGATCCTGTGCTGCCAGTGGCTTCTCCAGGGCAGTTTTCTCTTACCCCACTTGGATCAGCCCAGGGCTCTCATCAGCACAGAGTTCTGATGGGCAGCAGCCAGAGAGTACAGGGAATTCCCTTTGCAATATCCCAGCCCGCTCCAGCCTGGTCTCCCAAGCAGTGCCATCGTTTCTGTCCCTGCTGCTGTGGTGCTGCCTTTCTTTTCCCCTCTCTGGTGTCGTGGAATCCCAGAGTGGTTTGGGTTGGAAGAGACCCTAAAGCCCAACCCATTCCCACCCCCTGCCACGGGCAGAGACACCTCCCACTGTCCCAGGCTGCTCCCAGCCCCAATGCCCAGCCTGGCCTTGGGCACTGCCAGGGATCCAGGGGCAGCCCCAGCTGCTCTGGGCACCCTGTGCCAGGGCCTGCCCACCCTCCCAGGGAACAATTCCTTCCCTATATCCCATCTAAGCATCATGTATTTTAGTAGCGTAGGAAAACCATCTCCATACATTGTTGGTTCCATATCAACTTGTGAGTCCTTTAGGAAATATGAAATTTGAAGTGGTTTAAGGGCATCATCATCATCATCATTATTATTGTTATTATTATTACTATTATTGTTGTTGTTGTTGTTAGTATTATTAATATCATTGTCTGTGTGAATAGTGTATATTTGCCTTTAAGGTCCCTTCCAACCCAAACCAGTCTATGATTCTGTGACTGTAGTTTTGCTTCCATTTTTGGGATGGAACAAAACATAACAAGAACTGCACTTTTGTGCTGCTACAGGGCCTTTCAGTCATGGCAGCAAGGTGACACTTTTGGCTGATGATTATTTTTCCCCAAATATTACTGATTTGTTTATTTCTTTCTTCGTAGTAGATGTGATTTTCCTCATAAACCATTCCCGTGTGAATTAAAAACAAATTTGACTGCTGGGTCAGTTAAGTCTTTAAAACAAAAAAAAAAGACACAGAGCGAGCAGTTGGCAATAAACTTGTCCTTTTTGGCACCTGGAATAAAAACAGTAACATAACAGTACCTTTATATAGCACATAAAAATATAATTCAGGATAAGAATTCAGAGGTCACGGCAAATGGTTACCTAAATAGCTCTAGGGAGTTAAAATAGTTTGCTTATACAAAGATAAGGCAATATTTTATGCAGAAAGCCCATGTGTGGTTCCAAAGCCTGATGGTTTTATACGCAGTAAAACAACTTTGAAAACAACGTGCAGAAAAAGTTGGAGAAAATAATTTTTACCGATTGTAAAACGTGGACAGCGAAACTTGGGAGGTGATTCTGCTCCTTAAAAATGTCCATCAGCCTTGGCTTTAATTAGTGCATTGTGGCTGGGTTGTTTCTGACCTACAGCTCCCTTCATTTCTTTGGCCACACGTTGTTGTAAACCCAAAAATGGGGTTTCTTGTCCATGGAGAGCTTGTGGTAGAGCATTTTGAAGGTGTAAAATCTTCAGGGGCAGAAGTTATTCTCCCAGCATTTACATTTGGCTGCCAGATTGGGGCTCCTCAGGGTCCTCTGTACCTGGAGCTGTATCCACAGCTCCAGGTCCTGTTAGCTGGAATTGCCCTTCAGATTCCTGCAAACAGGCTCTTCCTGCTCCTCACCACCTTCCAGGAGAGGTTATCCGTGGGATAGAGAAAACCTCAGGGGTCCTGGGTGGGTATGTGACCATTCTTCTAGGAACAGCAATCTTCGCTGTGTCTTGGCCTATGCAAACCTATTGAAACATTCTTACAAATCACAGAATCCCAGACTGGGCTGGGTTGGGGGGGACCTTAAAGCTCATCTCACTCCAACTCCCTGCCATGGGGCACCTTCCACTAGACCAGGTTGCTCAAAGCAAATGTGTGGTTATATATAGAATATGGGTATATTAAATTAAAGTGACCTTTGCAATTAACAGGCAGCATTAAGGGACTTGGGACAAGGCCTGGAGAGACAGGACACAGGGAATGGCTTCCCGCTGCCAGAGGGCAGGGATAGGTGGGATTCTGGGAAGGAATTGTTCCCTGGGAGGGTGGGCAGGCCCTGGCACAGGGTGCCCAGAGCAGCTGGGGCTGCCCCTGGATCCCTGGCAGTGCCCAAGGCCAGGCTGGACATTGGGGCTGGGAGCAGCCTGGGACAGTGGGAGGTGTCCCTGCCATGGCAGGGGTGGAATGAGATGAGCTTTAAGATCCCTCCCAGCCCAACCCAGTGTGTGATTGTATAATTTAAAGTCATTTGTTCCATATTTTGACATGTTTTTCCTTGACCCTGTGGATTTTACATCAAAACTGATGTTTGCAAACACACTTAAAAACCAACACTAGAAGCAAACCAGCAAGAAAAGCCCTCAACAAAAGCAAAGGCCTCTGATTTTGCAGGAGGTTGGGCTTTGCAGTAGGAGATACAACAGTGTTTTCTTCTTTCAGCTCTGAAAGTGTCAATTTTGATCTGGAAGCTTAATTTCTTTCATCAAGGAGTTAAGCACTCGGTTAAATTCCGTGAGAACATATTTAAACATACTGAACGCTGTACCCTGTACATTCCCCCGAACGCCCATAATAATGTGGCCGTCCAGGGCTTCGGGCATTGGGGCTTTTCATTTACATTGGCTGACCTCAAATTGGATGTAAGCTTTTATATATCCAAATTAATGCATTTGTTCTCTGTTCATAGAGGGACCCTGGTGAGCAGGGCTTGGCCGTGGTCTCCAGCTGCAGGCAGATGTTGCTGGTGGTGGGAAGGTGGTTTTGTGTGCCCCTTTCATGGGGTGCAGGTGGGGAGCGCATTCCTGGGGGAAATTCTGGTTCACATTTTGGTCCACATCCGTCCCTTCAGCGCTGGTGGAACCACTGAACATAAAATAAGTGGTTTTCCTTTGCTCAGTGGAAGTATTTCTGCTTTGATGGATGGCAGAGAAATATGGACCAAAGCTGCTTTTCCCAGCTCCTTGCCCCAGTTAAATCTGACATGAGATAACTTTTAAAAAGCGAACTCTTGGGAGACCTTGGCTTCTTTGTTTCTCCTTGGATGCTTGTGTAGAGGACAAGACTGTGGACAACCAGGACTTCCACTGCTGGGATCAGGGTTCACATATTTGTGTGGTCTCATCTGTCCATATAGTCGTGGTCACAGCAGCCACCTTGTCATGGCCTCCTTCAGAGATTTTGGATTCGTTTTTCTACTAATGTAGATTTCTTCACTGGGTAAAATTACGGAATCGTAGAGCAGTTAAGGTTGGAAAAGACCTTTAAGATCATCAAATCCAACTGTCAACCAGCACCAGCACCATGGTCACCATTAAACCATGTGCTCAAGTGCCACATCCACACGTTTGTGAGCACTTCCAGGGATGGTGAGTCCACCAATTCCCTGGGCAACCAGTGCCATTGATTTACAACCCTTTCCATGAAAAACTTTCCCTAATATCTCATCTAAACCACTAAGCATCCTTTCCTCCGTGTCCAAAGTTCAAGCGCATCAGTTACTGAGCAGGATGGATATTGTACTTGATAAATAACATCCTTTGCATTATTACTTGAGCCATATGTTCTACAACTGTGAAAACATGGAAATCAGGAAGGATTTCTTTATGAAAAGGGTGCTCAGGCCTTGGCAGGGGCTGCCCCAGGAGGTGGTGGAGTCCCCATCCCTGGAATGTCCAAGGAAAGACCGGACGTGGCACTCAGAGCTCTGGGCTGGGGACAAGGTGGGGACTGGGCACAGCTTGGACTTGGTGATCCTGGAGGTCTTCTCCATCCTAAATGATTCTGTGATTCTGTTCTACAATCCTTGGGAAAAAAAATTCCCTTTAATTAAGGCAGGTTATTTCTGGCTGCTGCTGTGTCCTTCCTTTTCCCACCCCAGCTGTGCCCCTGCTCCCAAGCCACCGAGGAGCAGCTTGTCCTGTTCCTACAGCAGCTCATGGACTGGTGCCACGGGGCTGCAGAGGCTCCCCCAGCACTTGTCACCTCGTGCTGGGGACCAGACTAAGGCTGGAGACAGGGTTTGCAGCACCAGGATCTCACCCAGAAGAGGCCTCTCAAACATCCCCTCCCTGGGCATTAGCAGTGCTCCCTGCTTTGGCTCTTGTATAAATATCTGCTGCATTTCCACCAGGAGTTATTGCTGTTATATATTTTACAGACACTTTACTGTCATCTAAGTGGTTTATTTTATTCCCACAGCTAGGAGAAAACTACAAAAGGAATTTTGTAATCTGAATGTGATTGTGGGCAGAGAGTAATGTTTTGAAAAGGAGCTGAGAGTAAATTATATCACTGCTTTATTGTGTTTAAGGAGACTTTTCTATTGTGCTAGGAGTTAACATTAGTTCTCAAAGTTATTAACTGGATGTGGTTTTATTATGACTGTGTGTTTTGTCAATGTATGACTTTTTTTGTTAGGCTTTTCGGTGCCAGTTCGGCTGCAACTTTGGCACCCTCCAAGTTTGAATATGTAAACTCAGCTGGTGTTGAAAGTTTGTTTAGGTTTAGCTCCCTCTCACATGCAGCAGAGAAAGTAACCCTTTTTTTATCCTGGGTAGGCTATTTATAGAGGGGCTTTCTCCAGGCAGGCTGCCTTACTCCGGGTTGTTTTGACACATCCTATTTGGAGAATTAGACTCCAAATATTTGGAGGTGGTTTTTGTGGAGATGGAAGCTGTGTGGCTGAGGTGACCTTTCAGGCTGTCTCTGAGTGGGTTTTGGGCAGGAGGCTTGATGTGAGTGACAGAGATTTCACACTGAAGGTGTGGTTGGAGCCCATGGTGCCACCAGAAACACTTGGCCACCACCACCAGCCTGAAGCTCCTCCAAAATGCCCCAGAGAACACATTTAAGTATTATATGTAGAATCATAGAATATTTTGGGTTGGAAGGGACCTTAAAAATGATCTTGTTCCATGGGCAGGGACACACTATGTTATATATTAATTGCCTGCACATGGCATTGTGTGTCTGGGTTTTCAGGTGTTTGTTTTCTACTTTTTAAGAAGATATTAAAGCCTCTACCTCTGGAGAATAATAAACAGCTTTAAAAAGGTTAAGCTTTGGGAGAAAAAAATTAGAAACTCAAATCCAGCTCTTAGAATAATGCCTCCCCTTACTGAAGAGAAGCGTTTGAGGTTGGACAGGGCTTGGAGCAGCCTGGGACAGTGGAAGGTGCCCCTGGCCGTGGCAGGGGTGGCACTGGATGGGCTTTGAGGTCTCTGCCAGCTCAAAGCATTCTGTGATTCCCTGATTAGTTGCCTTTCACTGACTCTTTAAGGACATGATATGGCTGTTGAGAGCCACCTTCCTCCCATGGTGTCATCTCCAGTCAGCCTTCATTGCTGCCCCAGGTTTTCCTCGAGCCACTGGGCCCACGAAGAGGAATTTGTTTCAGTGTTTATCTCCCTCTCTGAGCACCCGGTAAAACCCCCTGCATTTGCAGTGTGGATTTACTGGGCTCTTCAATATTAAACATAAAGTGCAAGAATGGACCACGTAAAGTAAAAATATTTCTTGGCATGTGCAGAAACATGGTTGATAGAGCAGAGGAGCTGCTCCTGAGCCAAGTTAATACGATCCATGCAGAGCCCAGTAGATCTCCATTACTAAATAAAGTGCTCTCATGAAGCCTAATGTGTTCCTGTGAATTACTCCATTACCTGGGAAGATCTGTGTGGATGTGGCTGCTCACGCTGCTCTTGGCCAAGCTGGTGGCTGTGCCTCAGAGTTTGTAATTAAAGTCAGCCATTCATTTTTCTCAAATGTCCCTTGCAAGGTGTAAATTGTTTTAAATAAGAATGTATTTTGGAGTCTCAGGAACAAACTTCCCTCATTTTCACAATTTTCCCTATTTCTGTCTCTAAAGGCTGCTGTGGTTACAGGCACTGTGGTCAGGCAAGCGGAGGAGTTGCTGTATTTTAGGAGCTCTCCTGCCCTGTGATTTGCACAGATGTGTTTTAATTAATGAATTTAGCTGGTGTGGGGCACAGGGAGCATCCAGAGCTGGGACCACAGCCCAGCACGTGGGGATACCCCATCACCCCCAGTGCTCCTCTGGCTCAGGCACGGCAGAAATAAACAGATTTTATTATAGTGGTGTTTGGCAGCAACCGTTCAGTGTTGTTTTTCAGCAGTGAGTTGGCTGTAACCAGCTCCCACACAGCCATAAAATGGAGTCTTTGTGTAGGGGGGGCCTGGAGAGAGCTGGAGAGGGGCTTGGGACAAGGCATGGAGGGCCAAGGGGGAATGGCTTCCCAGTGCCAGAGGGCAGGGCTGGATGGGAGATTGGGAAGGAATTGTTCCCTGGGAGGGTGGGCAGGCCCTGGCACAGGGTGCCCAGAGCAGCTGGGGCTGCCCCTGGATCCCTGGCAGTGCCCAAGGCCAGGCTGGACATTGGGGCTGGGAGCAGCCTGGGACAGTGGGAGGTGTCCCTGCCATGGCAGGGGTGGCACTGGGTGGGCTTTGAGGTCCCTTCCAACCCAAACCATTCCAGGATTCTGGGATTCTGTGAATACACCATGGCACAGAGTCCAGTCCAGCCTTCATCTGCATTGCCAAAACTGCAGCATTTTGCTCACAAATTCACTGTTGTTTCTTCAGGGCCTCAAGAAACTTGTCCGTTGTAAATCATAGGTACAAGGAGATCCTTCCTACAGTCCTCACCATGGTTTAGGCCACGCTGCTGTGACTTCACATTTCTCCTATTCCAAATGCAAACTCATTCAGTTCATTTCTCCTGCCCAGGAAGCAACACTCAGCAGCCTGAGTGAATAATTTCAGAATTCCTGAGTTTGTAAAGAAGCCCAAAGCTGGTGTAGAGTAGGTCTTGAAGAGTTGTTTTCCGTTATTAAATGCTTTGTCTCAATGCCCTTTTTTTGGTTTTGGCCCGTTTTCATTGAATCATGGAATATCCAGAGTTGGAAGGGACCCAGAAGGATCATGGAGTGCAACTCGTGGTCCTGCACAGAACAATCCCATCAATCCCACCCTGTTCCTACAGACATTCCTCTCGTTGAGTTGGTTGGTCCCCATTCATCACATCAGTCATAACCTTCAGATACTTCCATGGTTGTGCCACATCTCTTGCTCTGGGGTACATAACTTGGTTTAACATTTCCTGCAGAATTGAGCTTTTCTGAAATACTGTTTTAATTATTTTTAATTAAATTTTAATTATGGCTTCAAAAATTCATCTTCAGTTTTTGGATGTAGAGTGAAGTGCAGTATTTCAGGGAGTGCCTCCTCAGAGGGGGCCTGGTGGGCAGTGAGTGCTGCTGGATTAGCCCTGCAAGATTCTTGGTATCTCTTTTACTCAGTGCTTACTTACATCATATTTCCCTGGATTTTTAGGCTTTTGTGAGAAAATTTTAAGAATTGGTTTTTTCTGCAGTCTGTGTATGCCACTGTCCTGTCTGTGAGGCCCGTTTTTCATCTTGCAGATAATGATTTTCTTTATCATGAGGATCTCTCATGATTTATTGTCAGTTTTATCACATTCATATTCTACCTAATATTAATAAGTACAAATTTTAAAAACAACAACAATCACAGAACAAGGGAGGCTGGAAAGGACTCTCTGAACTGCTTTCTGGGTGGATAATTGATTTTTTCCCTTCATAATAGTTGCATTCTGCACTTGTTCATGACCCTCCTGTCTTGCTGGCTTGGACTATTTCTCTTAATGCATCAAAATAATTTTGATGTCTCATTTTGTCACATAAGCTGCTCGGACTGTATCCCAACTTGGTGCGCATTGGATTTATAAGGATACTCTCCAATCAGTTCACCCAAATACTGGAAATACTGGAGTTAAAATGCCATCCCAGGTGGCAGCTGGTATTTGAAGTTCATCTTACTGGCATTAAAACACAAAGACTGGGATTTCCAGTTCGCAGTGTTTCCCTCGGAGCTTCCTGTTGCTCTTGTAATCACGCAGTAAAAACCCTGCTTAAATTTTTTAAAACTTTTCTTGGTGTCCACCTTAGGCTCTGTTAATGTAAACTGTATTTCCCTCTTTTTTTATGAGAGTGTCACAGCAAAGGTATATAAAAATCTTGATAAAGTCAGTATATATTTCCTCTACTGCTGCCCCCCCTTATCCATGAGGCCAATTATCTTGTCAAAGGAAAAGATTAGATTTGTTTGGTGGTTTATAACCTTATGAACCTGAGATGCTTATAAATATTTTAATAATTTGTTCCATTATCGCTCCCAATATCAAAGTTTGACTGGTCTATAATTTCTTCCTGTCTCCTTTTCCCCCGGCTTTGTAAATCCTCTGGGACCTCGGCTGTGCTCCAGGAGCTGTCAGAGATGGTCACTAACTCTTCACTGCTTTATCCTGTTCCAGTGAACTGTTACACCAGCAATTAGGAATTTGAGACTGGTTTCAGATAAAGTCCTGGGGCATCAATAAGGTTTATTTATGACAATGATGTTTCCTGTTTGGGAAGGTTTAATATTTGTGATCAGAACCAGTTGATGGATTCTTTTAGGGAACATGAGTGGTTGGAGGAGTTCAGTGTGTAAATGTAGTAATTTGTATGTAAATACAGTTTTTAATCTTAATTTAGGGAGTTGGCTCCCATCTCTCACCTGCACAGATATGTTAATAAGGATTTAAAAGTACACTGCCCAGTAAAACACAGAATGCACCACATGGCGTTCAGTTCATGCACCTTCACCTCGGGCTGATTGCTATAAATTAAATTCCATCTGGGGGATTTTATGTAGCCAAAATCCTGTAGTGGAATCATTCTTAACTATTTTTACTGCTGTAAATTTATGGGATATCTTGGCAGTTTTGGTTGTCTAAAGTACCCACTGAGGCTTGGAGAAACTGAGGTGTGGTTTCTAAAGCTGGGATGCCCATGCCCCTTGTCCTGGGGGCAGCTGTTGATCCCCTTGGGCAGTCAGCATCTGGATCTTACAAACCTGAGTATTTCCTGCCCATGGGGGTCTGAGGTGTTCCCACTGCTGTGGACACTGCCCGTGGAGGGGTTGTCCTCAGTTTTATATCAGTTTTATATCAGTTTTATCATGTTCCTAGCCTACCTAAGTGTTAATTAGTGCAAGTATTGCAAAGCAACACCGGTCACGGAACAGGTGAGGCTGGAAGGGACTCTGAACTTTGCTGGGTGAACAATTGATGTTTTCATTCCTCGTGGTTATGATCTGCACTTGATCGTGACCCTCCTGGCTCGCTGGTTTGGATTATTTCTCTTAATTCTTCAAAATAGCTTTGATTTCTGCTTCTTTCACATAAGCTGCTTGAACTGTATCTGGGAGTAGTTTTTGGAGACATCTCCAGGGGGATGTAGCTGGTGCATTATCCCAGTTAGGCCATACTGGGGCAGCCTGGTTGGCTTAAGACAAGGAAAAAAGGGGAAGATTTATATTCAGTAGTCCGTCCTGTATGCTATTCGTGTCAAGTATCATTTAGACTTCACCATGAATAAAACCCATAAATATTTCAGTGAAAAGCTGCCTATATTTTCCTTTAAAATCAGTTTCCCTCTCCATTTGTGCAGCAAAATTTGTATCTTGCCCCAGCACCTCCAGTGCTGCAGTTTACTGGGAAGTGAGTCTGTGCACATGTTGGTGCATTTATGTTGTGTCTGTGCTTAAATAATGAAATTGGATCTCCATTATAATGTTCTGTGCACTACAGCAGTGTTTTTGTCACAAGTACCCCAGCAAGAGCCAGGATGTCACAATAATGTTGCTGTGTGTGGGTTCTGCCTCAGGAAAGAGTTGTCGCAGTCAGTGGTGCAAGGACCACACTTGTTTTAACGGGAGATTCCTAATGACTAAACCATTATGAATATTAAATACTTCCAGTAATAAGCTTTATTACGCAGTACCATGGTTTTCCCTACAGAACAGGTATCTCAGAACTTGAAATTAATGGGTGCAAAGCTTTGTTGTTGGGCAGTTTAGAAGTTTCAGTGTGGTGCTGTTACGTTCTCAGGGACCTACAGAAAGGAGCTGGGTTTGTTGTCCTGCAGGGCTTTGAGAAATGTATTAAACCCAGAGTAAAGCTTTGGTGCTCCTGCAGAGATGGACCTGGAGCAGTGCCTTGGAGGTCTTCACACCCTTTTCATAGAACCACAGAATGGTTTGGGTTGGATGAGACCTCAAGGATCATCCAGTGCCACCCCTGCCATGGCAGGGACACCTCCCACTGTCCCAGGCTGCTCCCAGCCCCAATGTCCAGCCTGGCCTTGGGCACTGCCAGGGATCCAGGGGCAGCCCCAGCTGCTCTGGGCACCCTGTGCCAGGGCCTGCCCACCCTCCCAGGGAACAATTCCTTCCCAATCTCCCATCCAGCCCTGCCCTCTGGCACTGGGAAGCCATTCCCTGTGTCCTGTCCCTCCATGCCTTGTCCCCAGTCCCTCTCCAGCTCTCCTGGAGCCCCTTTAGGCTCTGCAAGGGGCTCTGAGGTCTCTCTGAAATTTATTCGTCTCTGCCCAGGGAGGAATGGGGTGAAGCAGGGAACTGAGCCTGCAGAGGCACAGACCATCCATGGGATCATCTCTGCCAGGATCCTGCGTTACAAAGCAAAACAGGAGAGAGCATTTTTTCCCCACAGATCTTTAAAAATGAGTGACTCTTTTAATTTTGCATTGTCAAGAAAAAGACAGAGAAATGAAGTAATATTTTTACTTCAGTGATTTAAAACAATTTAGTCTGTGGAGAAACGCAACTGCAGCTTCACTCCAGTGCAATTGAAATAAAACATGATGAAATATTAAAATACTCCATACACGCACCACTAAGATTAGATCGTCATTAGGACTGGAATATTGGCATCCTGTTAATTATTGCATTGCAAATGTTTGAGGCAGAAAACACATGTTTTCTTTTTCCCAAATGAAGTCCAGCAAATTAAAACCTGACCTAGAAGTGATAACTTCAACTATGATTTATTTTGCAATAGGCAAATGGAATAACCCCACAGAGATTGTCAACAATCAAACAAGAGCAATGATAAAACGAAGGAACGTCACCAGCTGGATTCTATATTGTATTTGCTCTAGTGAAGGCCAAGGAAACAGCTTGTTTTCCATGGGACTTAAAATTTTGTCTTAAAAGGGAGTGGACAGTCCTGCTGGAGCAGGGAAGTGTGTGGAGGAGATAGAGCAAGTTGGGTGAAGCAATGTGGTGGCTGGTGGTGACTTCGGCAGGTGTTTTGATTTATTTTATTTCAGGGCTCTCTGTTAAAAAACAATACCGAAGAAAACTTACAGAAAAAAAAAAAATTAAAATCCCACTCCATCTACTCTTGCAAAGCCAAGTTCCACTGCTGTCTGAATCCATGCTGAAGCGTCATTGTGATTGAACTGGAAATGCTCTCATTTTATCAGTAGAGCTGCCTCTGCCCTGGAGCCAGGCTGGGAGAGCTGGGGGTGCTCACCTGGAGAGGAGAAGGCTCCAGGGAGAGCTCAGAGCCCCTTGCAGGGCCTAAAGGGGCTCCAGGAGAGCTGGAGAGGGACTGGGGACAAGGCATGGAGGGACAGGACCCAGGGAATGGCTTCCCAGTGCCAGAGGGCAGGGCTGGATGGGAGATTGGGCAGGAATTGTTCCCTGGGAGGGTGGGCAGGCCCTGGCACAGGGTGCCCAGAGCAGCTGGGGCTGCCCCTGGATCCCTGGCAGTGCCCAAGGCCAGGCTGGACATTGGGGCTGGGAGCAGCCTGGGACAGTGGGAGGTGTCCCTGCCCATGCAGGGGTGGCACTGGATGGGCTTTGGGGTCCCTTCCCACAGAAATCATGCCATGATTTTGTGATATCAGAGCTGGTGCCCCTGGTGCTCCTCAGATGGAGCCCCTGCCTGCTGCCTCTGCTCTCCAGCCTACGGGGCTTGCAGACAAGTGGGGTAGCACTTCAAATTTGTCTTGGTGTTTGCAAACTGGATTTCTTTAGATTGGAAAGAATTGGAAATTTCCCTTCTGTGGTCATGATAAAGAGGAAGAGTGGTGGAATTCAGCGCCGGGTTCTGTGCTGGGGCCTGAGTGAAAAACGCAGCTCCGGCAGTCGCCACAGCTGAGTTATGGCTCTTCAGTTTGATTTCAGTCCAGAAGTCCAGATCCATGA
>NC_063220.1:1652500-1660000 GCF_020740725.1 Corvus hawaiiensis | reverse complement strand
TTGTGGTTATTTATCCCTAAGTTTGGTTTCTGTAAAGAACAAGTGGGCTTGCAGGTTTTGTGTGCAGGTGCCTCTCACCTGTGCTCGATACAGTTCAAACTGGCTCTTCCCTCTTTTTATGGCCTTTCCTGTGTGGGTTTTTTTTGGTGAACAGCACGGCTGTGCCTGTGCAGCCTCATCCTTTTTAACCATGGGCCAAATCCTGCCCACCGTGCCCCGTTCTATTGCTCACCTCCATGGAAGCTGTCTCTCCAGAGGGTGGTCACAAGCCCTTTGTGTCCCCCTGCAGTTCCAGGTGTGTTTTTGAAGCTGCTCCCGTGGCCTAAAAGTGCTAAAGCTCCTGAAGACCTAAAAATTGAGCCTGGCTGTTGTACAGCCACACAGCCCAGCTCTTCATCCCTTTGTAGTTGTGACATGGTGACTCCCACGTGCAAGTCCTACAGTGATACTTGCCCAAAATCTTCCTCACCGTGTGACCTGAGTAGCACCTTTGGCTTTTTTTAGTAAATAAAAGGTTATCCTGCGGGGTTTTTTACCCATTTAGCTCAGCTGCCATCTCCCCTCTCAGGCAGATTTGAGGCAAGCACGGGGATTTGCTCCTCCGCAAAACCACCTCCTTACAGGGGATGAAAAGAAAATAAACTCTGACATTCATGTTGTAAAAATGAGATAACCATTGATATTCTTTCATGCTGTCCACACAAACGTGCTGATGGCTTTGGAGAGAGCAAAGCAGAGCTGGCTGAGGAGGGTACTCGTGTCCAGGGGCCCCACTCGCAGAATTAATGGGCTCGCCAGATATCTTGGATATCTTGGGCTGGTTGCACGATCATTGCTTGAATTCCTTGGAATTTCTGAAACATTTCCTTTCTGTTCTGCTTATCTGCCCTTTATAGGCTTTGTGAAGTGTTTCCAGACACGTATTTTTACGAATTTTCACTCCTGCATGCCCATCTTCCTTTCTTTGCTGTGCCTGGATAGCTTGTTTGCAAAGTTTGCTTGGCCACAGGATCCCAAGGGGCTGGATTCAGGACAGCATGTGCATGCAGCCCTTGAAACCATGTCAGATGGTCCCCAGATCCTAAAAGGTTGGCTACCCCTGAGATAAGGCATCATGTTTAATGGCCTCGATTTTTCTTTTAAGTGTTTATTTTTATCATTCCTCCATGAAACGTCGGCCTGCCGGCCGCGACAGTATTAAAATCATTTAGCTAATTTGTTTGGGGGGGGTGTTCTGGTGTGCCAGAAGGTGGTTTTTAAGGAGTAAATTTAAAAAAACCTGAGGGATAAAAGGCTCATTTTGATCACATTTAATCTTGCAGAAAGTATTTCAAAGAAACACTCAGACACTAGAGGTAAATGGAAGGGAGATGACGCTTTTATTGCCCAGTTAGGTAAATGGTGTTACGTTGATTATTGTGGGCTGTCATATCATTGGTGCATAAATGGTTGGTAGGAAATAGTCTCATCTGAGGGAATATTTTCTGTTTGCATTGCAGTAATGTGTATGGCACATAGCGTATGTGAAAGGAATGAGCAGCAGGTTCCTCCTACAGCGCCTCCTCAGGTCTGTAATTAAATCAGGGTTTTGATTAACAGCAATATTGCTAACCATGTAAAAATGATGACTGGGTTTTAGATTATTTTTATTTATTTATTTTTATTTTAATCAGGGGGTTTTTTTAAGTAAAGGGAGGTAGGGATCTGGCTGAGGATTGTGTGCTGGCCATGGGATCCATGATGTGGAGGGGCTGGGAGCTGGCAGCAGAGCTGGGGAACATCCACCTGCCCACCACCCTGGGTCCCATACGGAGCTCTTCCCATGGCTGGTTTTGGATGAGACCTGGGAAAAAGCTGATTTTAAAAGGGAAAATCAGGGCTGTTTTGATTTTAATTAAAAATTGGATAACCAGATGTCAATAAGGAAAAGGCTTAAGAGTGTTCATGAAGATGAAAAAAAACAAAACAAAGCAAACACTGAAAAAAAGGAAAACAAAAATAATCGCTATTTTAGCTTGCAGACATTATCATCCATCTGGGAAGAAGAGTGAGAGTGAGGGATATACGATGAAAAACCTGTCATGCCACCAACCCGATACTCCCACAACAAAAAAAGCCTGTTGAAAGCGAGACAGACGAAAAGGGAAAGTTTCACGAAGATTACCGAGGAAAGGAAAAAATAACACAGAAAACCAGCAGATCTGAGCTGCTGTCTCTGTTTTCCCCCTGTTTTCGCTGTGCCCGTGGCTGTTCGTATGCAGGGCAGGGCAGGAGCCCCAGCGGAGGGGCTGGCGCGGGGCTGGCGCTGCGGTGGCCCCGGAGCGCCGCAGGGAGGCCGGGGGTTCCAGTACAGTGGGTCGGGAGGCAGCACTGACAGCCCGGCCGTCCCCCGGGAGCCCACGCTCCGCAGAGGACGAGAGGGAGCAGAGCCGCCCTCCGGAGAGAGCAGCCGGAGCCTGATGGGTCTCTGATTGTGCCAGTCCCGGCTGCGCTGGGAAATAGAAGTTTTGGAGAGCGCAGGTTGGGAGCAGAAGGGCAGGGTGGGGAGATGGAGAGGCGCTCGTGTTGGAGTGGTTGGGAATGGGGGGATTTAGGGCAGCTGCGGGATGTGGCATGAGCATCACCCCTCACCGCCCAACGAGGTGGGGTGTGCTGGTGAAGGGACTAGGCTGGTGTTAATGGTCAAATCCAGGAGATTCCTACATTGATTTGATTCCCCTGTCAGAGCAGGAGAGCTGTGCAGAAATCCAGCTCCAGCTGAATGTGCAATCCCTCTAGGGAAAGCCAGGTGTAGGTGCGGCCACAGCCAGCCAGGATTTGTGAGCGTTGTCTGACCCTGCCTTCGGACCCGCTGTTCCTCTGTCGTTATTCCTGAGCGTGTTTGTGCCCTTGGGATGTGCCACCTTCGTGGACCGAGGGGAAAGGCTGGCACCACCTGGCAAAGCGCACTGTGGCACCCTGGGGCTCTCCGGTATCTCAGGTGAAGGTGTCCATGGGCTGAGAGTGGAGCCTGAGGCTGGAAGGACGGAGGGAGTGGGGACACCTGCCAGAGGTGCTGCAGTGAACACACCGGATAACGGCTGCTAACGAAGCAGCAGGAAAAGGCCAGGATATAGAATCCCACAATCACTCAGGTTGAAAAAGTCCTCCAAGACCCCTTCCCCAGCCCTGCCAAGGCCACCACTGCCCCATGTCCCCGAGTGCCACATCCACACAGCTCTTAAATCCCTCCAGAGATGGGAACTCCACCCCTGCCCTGGGCAGCTGGACAGCCCTTTCCATGCAGGAATTTTTCTGAATATCCAATCTAAACGTCCCATGGCGCTGAAGGGACGAAGGATGAGGCAGAGGCAGGGATCACACTTTGCAGAAGGTGCGGTAGGTGCTTTTCCACGGAGACAAAGCTTCTCCCAGTGCGCTGCAGACTTTTTATTCCCTTTTTTCCTGTCTGGCTTCCTGTGGCAGTAAGGCTGATGTGATCATGCTGTTAGGTCCTTCTCGTTTCCTTTTTTCCAGTTACTTCTGAGTTTGATGGATGGCCTCAGCCTGGTGTGACCAAGGGCTAGGAACATGATTATATTCCTCCAAACCCCAGGCAGGCTGGTGTCCACGAGCAGGACAGCCTGGAGCGCCCGTTCCTCTTCGGGGACGTGGGTGGGGAGGGCCTTTGTGGACACTCAGTCTGGGGAGTGTGGTTCAATAGGCATCAAATTTAATGAATCTATTAATCTATTAATTGCAGTACTCATGGAGCAGCTTCCCAACAGGTGTGTAGGGATTTTCCCGAGCCCTTCGCAGCAGCTTCCTGCCGGTGGCAGGTTGATAATCCCACCAAATACCGCCGTGCTCTTCAGTTCCATCAACCATCCACTGTCTCTTTTTGGTCCTTTTATAAATCCTGTGCTACATTGCAAATCCCAGCCTAAGTGTGTGTTTGTCCGTCTTATCAATAATGCATCGCCCCGAAGTGTGGAAGGGGGAGCCACAAGTGAAACTGCCCACGGTAATTCAGGGCTATAAATCATATTTTCTGTTGGGTTTGGAGGCTGAGATTGTCTCAGCAAGATGGTTTGTGCCACTTTATTGTGGTAGTTCAGGAATATTTTTTTATTTACCCCATTCCTCTATGTGTGTGTGTGTGTATATATTTATATATCTGTATATATCTTCCTGCTTCCTTTTCAGCTGTCAGTAGAGGGTGAATCCTGGGCCTGCAGAAAGTATGAGCTTTCTTTTCATAAGGCAGACACAAATTTCCTCAGATACCAGGTGTCTTGTATAAAATCTTCAAAAGAAATTACAGAGTTTTAATTTTGGAAGAGATGCAGAGCTGAGCCATGACTTGTTGGCCACATTTGGGGCCTAATTGAGATGCTGATCTGCAAAATACTCTGTGTCCAGTGGTGTGTGTCTAGTCTTCAACTCTTATTTTCTGTCCTGCAAGTCTGGCCTGAGCTAGAACATGATTTTCAAACTAAATATTAGAAAAGGATAAAAACCAGATATTCTCTTACTGGCATTTAAACCCATCCTGGGGTCTCAGGCTCTGGGGAAGGCTCTCCTTGAGCTCCTGCTGGAGGAGACTCAGCACTAACGGTGGGATCAATAGATGTTTTCAGAGGTGGGTATTTTCTTTTTCCAGTAGTATTTGCAAGTAAACCCTTCTTGAGACTATAAATTTATGTACTATTTAGAATTAAAAATTCACTTTTCTCTAGCATAAGCACAATTTTCACTTTTTTTTTTTTTTTTTTTTTTTTTTTTTTTTTTTTTATTTAACTACTTGTGTTTTGCAAGGAGACATCTATTTGTTTCTTAATCCTGGTGGCCAACTGAAAGATCCAGATCCAGAGAAAATCGTAGAGTAGAATCACAGAATCTCTAAGGTTGGAGAAGATCTCCAAGGTCGTCAAGTCCAACCTTCCAGCTGAATATCACCATGCCCACTAAACCCTAATAACATATATAAATAATAAATGTCTAAAGCAGTCCTGACATCAGTGACTTGCTCTTGGCAGACATCACCCCCAACATTTTCCAGGTTAGCAAAACTTGGACGTTTTATTTTCTAGAGGGCCAGGTTGAATCTTTTTGGGGGTTGTTGTAGATACAAAAATGCTGCTAGCGAGGATTTTCTTGCTATTTTCTCAGTCTGTGAGAGACTTTTCTCTCTCACAGAAGAGGTAGCAGAGTATGTAAACAACCTTGAGAAGTCTTGTTTATGATACAGTAGAAAAATATTTTGACAATGGATGTTTTAGGATTTTAGCCAATCACCCCAAGGGGTGGCTGATCCTTTGTCCAATTAGACTGTGAAGAGAAAAGTCTATAAAAGAGTTTGTAAAATAATTAAAGAAATCAATCTTGCTGCACAATTCCTGCCTGCTGGATCTTCTCTTCTCCTCCTCCCCACAGCTGCGGGACACGGTGATGTACCCCAGGGCCCAGGCCTGCAGTAATAAGTTGTATCTACTTCAGTACCTTTTTTGTGACACCAAATCCACCTCGATGTCACTGGCAGCTGTCACAGAATCGTTAAGGTTGGAAAAGACCTTTCAGATCATCAAGTCCAACCTCGGTCCTTCTGCTGTTGTGTTTGCCCATCCCAGTCTGAGGTTATCCCATCCCAGCCACGCTGCTGGGATCATTTCCCACCTAATTTCCCAGTGCAACGGGAAAATGTGCAGAGCCATAAAAATATCTGGTACAATACATTATTTCAGGGCAATTCACAGGATTGAATCCACCTCAACTCCACTGCAGGAATAAAAAGTTGAGTTTCTAAGGAATGCATACGGAAGGACTTATTTGTGCTGTAAAGATTTCCTGACAAGCAGAAATATAATGCTTTTTGAAAACCTCATTAGAAAATCAATTATATCATGACACTTAATGCTGGGTTATTTACAAGCGAGATGTCTTGTTGGGAAAAAAACACAATAAAAATTCACACTTAATCCAGAAAAATGGGGAAGCATAAAGAAGAGTTAGGTGTTGTTATTAGCATGTTCAAAGGAGCAATTACCACAAAGCAGAGGGTTTGTGCTCCAACAAGAGCAGCAGCGAGATCTGATCGTGGAGGGACTCGAGGTGTCACCCCCTCAAAGGGGAAAGGGCGGAGAGATCCTGTCAGGGCAAATAATAATGAGTTTATTTACAGATTTGTGTTGATGCCCAGTGCCCACGTCCTCCACCTCCTCTTGCTTTTCCTCATGGAATCATTAAGGTTGGAGAAGACCTCAAAAATCTCCAAGCCCTACCATTAACCAGCGCCGTGTTCACCACTTGCCATGTCCTCAAGTGCCACATCCACACATTTTTGAAGACTTCAGGTGATTCCATCACTGCCCTGGGCAGCCCCTTCCAATGTCTGACAACCCTTTCCATGAAGAAGCTTTTCCTAATATCCACCCTAAGCCTCCCCTGGCACAACTCGAGGACGTTTCCATCTCACAACCCTTGATACCTTTGGGTTTAAATGCCTTCAAAAAGAAAAACTCACCTTGGCACCTGGGGAATGGCTGCTAGGAGCTAAACTAGCTGCTAAACCAGCAGCTTTCTTTGGAGAAAGAATGGGAAAACTCTTCCAGTTTCATGGAATCACAGAATGGTTTGGGTTGGAAGGGACCTTAAAGCCCATCTCTTTCCACTCCCTGTGCCGTGGGAAGGGACACCTTCCAAATTCCTGTGCTGCTAATTAGGAACATACAACCTCAATTGTTGAATTTTTTTTTTTTAACTGTATCAGTTTTTTAGAACTGGACTGTTTTCTTCAAATGGAAAATACTTGATCTGAAGCAGAAAATGTTGTTTGTCATGCAAATATGAGCAATATGCAGCTAATCTAATATCCCCTGCATCGTTCACACTGAGGGAAAGACAGAAAAAGGCAGATTTGTAGCTGAAATCCTTGTCTTACATGGCCTGCAATCTGAGTTTGCATCAGATGCAGAACTAATGGTGCTTATTTCCTGCAGAGTTAAACCTAAAACGTGTAACTACAGGCTCATGTGTGTGTTTGTAGCAGAAAAGAAATATTGTGTGTTTTCATCTTTAATTCTGCATAAAGCCTGTGGTAGTTCACTGTCTGTAGCTGTGAAGTTTTTGTGCTTTCCCTGGGTTTTAATTTAAAAATCCCTGGGTTTGATACATTTGCTTCATAATGAACAATTAGGCCATGAGAAGAACATTTTTGGCAGTAATTAAATCGAGGAAAGGTGACTTGAAATATCAGAGGAGCATTGGAGGTGAGGCTGAAGGGGTTCTACAGGGAAGATAGAGAGGGACTGGGGATGGAGGGACAGGACCAGGGAATGGCTTCCCAGTGCCAGAGGGCAGGGCTGGATGGGAGATTGGGAAGGAATTGTTCCCTGGGAGGGTGGGCAGGCCCTGGCACAGGGTGCCCAGAGCAGCTGGGGCTGCCCCTGGATCCCTGGCAGTGCCCAAGGCCAGGCCGGACATTGGGGCTGGGAGCAGCCTGGCACAGTGGGAGGTGTCTCT
>NC_063220.1:1622500-1647500 GCF_020740725.1 Corvus hawaiiensis | reverse complement strand
ATGAACTCCTTCTTAGGTTAAATTGCTGGAGTGTCTCTACATAGGTAAAAGAAAAAAATCCACCACATTTGATAAGAGAAATTTATATTATTTATATGGAACAGAACAAACCAATTTACAAGAAAGGCACTTAAGTGGGGAGCTTATTTATTAATGAGTGTAGTACACAAGCTAATGGGGTTGTAATGCAGATGCACCCAAAGCTCGGAGGACAGCGGTCTCCAGGCACTCACTTCAAATGGGAGAGGAGGGAAAGCAGGCAGGGAAATATTCCTGCCCCACTCCAAATGGAGTTCTGTGAAGTAGTTTTGTCTGTCTCAGTCTGTCACTGGCTCTCCCAACACAGGGAGTTTCAGAGTAGGAGTGGGATAGGACAGGAGGGATGGGACAAAAGGGAATGGCTTTAAGCTGAAGGGGGGTGGATTTTGATGAGATGTGAGGTAGGAATTCCTGGCTGTGAGGGTGGTGAGGCCCTGGCACAGAGAAGCTGTGGCGTCCTCTGGATCCCTGGCAGTGCCCAAGGCCAGGCTGGACACTGGGGCTTGGAGCAGCCTGGGACAGTGGGAGGTGTCCCTGCCCATGGCAGGGGTGAAATGGGATGAGCTCTGAGGCCTCTTCCAACCCAAAGGATTCCAGGAATCTGATGTGGCAGTGCCAGGGCTGTAATTCCACTTGATCCCACTTTGTCCTCTGTGAGGAGGTTCAGATGTGATTTTAAGGTTGCAGCAGCTCTGCATCCCAGGGCACAGAGAAGTCCCAGAACTCCTGGATCCCAGCAATGAGGCATCCCCTGGGATCCAGAGATTCGTGGGAAGATGGGAGAAGCAAGGGCCATGCTGTGGCCAGGGTGGTCCATGAAGGGCAGGGTGTGCTTAAATTACAGTTCCTATGCTCAGCCTTTAACAAGCTTCTTGTGAGGTGGCAGTTTATAGACTCTTATTTCAGTTAATTATAACAGCAGTTTTTGAAACAGTATTTTTATTGGTTTTATTGATGTACCCTGCTGGCTTTCCAATGCAGTGATTGGGTCCTCCGTGGTTACGTGAGAGAAACGCTTTTCCTTGTGGATCCAGAGGATGCAGGGATGGCCTGTGGCAGGGGAGGGCTCTCTTGGTTCGTGCAGAAGGGCCCATCCTGACAGAGCCTGCACGGAGGTGACCGAGGCACTGTGGAGTGTTGGAAGGAGCAAACAGGGAGTGCTGGCAAACGTTGATCCAAATGAAGGAAAATACTTTCTATTCTTTGTTCTTCCTCCTGTTGTCTTTCTGGGTTGAGGCCAGATTGATAAGAGGTACAGTCAGTTCTTGAGTGGGTAATGCCATTTTGGGAGAGATCCTGCTGATGTGGGTGGTAGCAACCTCAAAGCCCTGCAGAAAGGCTTTGCAGATCTCTGTTAGCTCTGCTGTTTTAATTGGGATGTATTAGTTTTTATGAGGTGCTCTAAGGTGTCCCCAGAGTCTTCTGTTCTCCAAGTGAACACCCCCAGCTCTCCCAGGCTGGCTCCAGAGCAGAGGGGCTCCAGCCCTGGAGCATCTTTGTAGCCTCTGGACTCACTTCAACGGGAGATACTCAGGGGTCACAGACTTTACACCCACACTGGGAACTTGCTTTGAAGAACGTCCTGGCGAGTTGAATTCTTAAGAGGTTCCTGATTTATCTGTATCTTAATTCATTTTAATAGGCTGGAGGATCTGCAGGTGCTGTTGATTATAATTCTTGGTGCTCACTGTCATCTGGAATTCATGCACTGACGCACGTCAAGGTGGACATCCAAAGTCAGGGCCCAGCTCCAATAATTCAGCCTTAAAGTTTTTGTCCTTCAGTGTCCCCGTGCACCAGATCAGGGACCTGGGTCTTGCAGTATAAGGGTTGTAATGTGTATTTTAACTCCCTTAGGTTCGCTGGTTTTTTTTTTTTTTTAAATCCATGCATAATTGGGATTATATCTATCTGAGATATGTAGAAAAAAATGTAAATTTGACTTCAGATACCAGTTAGCATTTGGGTTATCACTGCGAGGCAGGGTTCAGAGTAGGGCTGGTGGGTTTGTGGCTGTTGCAGAGGGCTGGGAGTGGTGGTGAGTCCCCAAAACCAGCGGAGATAGCGGCGAAGCGCAGGGAATGCGGCGTGCGGTTTGAGGGTCCCCTGCAGCCAGCCCTAACACAGTTAATTGCCTGTGATAAAAACCGACCTCCGAGGCCTGATGGGAGACTTCTTTTATATAAGAAAAAATGTTTTGTAACAATTTCTTGTAAGTGCTAAAATTAACTGACTTTCTTTTAACCTAATTAAAGCTAGAACTGATGATATCACCTATGCTTAATGTTGCCGAACATCTCGGGCAGAGCGTGCTGCCGCTTGGAGCTTGGCTCCATTTTTGCTTCCTGCTTTAAAACATTTAATGTGAAGCATCTGCTCGGTTGTTGCCGGTTCAGGGTGTGCTTGATCTCCCCCGTTCTCAATCTAGAACAGGGTGGTCCTTTCCAACACAGAAGATGCACAGAAACCGGGCTTTTTTTATCTTTTCGGTGAATTTTCTGGTCGTTCTGCTGCCAAACCCACTGATTTGAAACAGAAATATTTATGAAGAGCTCACTCTGATATTAGGAATATTTGTGCTCTCTCGATAGGGCGCAGCTGTAGGTCTTTGAAGAGTTTCATTCATGGAGGGGAGTGGGTCTCTCTGGGGAAGGTCTCCGGGCTGATACAACTCCCAGTGCTGATGAGCACCAGAGCTAACTGTGGTTGTCTTGGCCTGGATGATTCCTGCTAACACCAATGAGATAGAAACGTGCAGGGTGGAATCTGGAGAGAACAGGAATTAGTCTGGAAAAGCTGTGTGTGGGAAACAGGAAGAAAGCAGTGCTGGAATTGGTGACCAGTGTGGAGGTGGAGCAGGAAATCTGCTGTAGAGCAGTGAGGTCAGACTGAGCAGTACAGAGATGGTCCAGACCAGGTGAGGTCAGGAGGAGGGTGGTGGCCAGCATAGAAAAAGGGGAGAATTTAAAGGTGGGCTAAGGAGAGGACTGTGGACGAGGGTCTGGAGTGACAGGAAAAGGGGAATGGCTTCAAACTGCCAAAGGGCAGGGATAGATGGGATATTGGGGAGAAATTCTTCCTGTGAGGGTGGGGAGGCCCTGGCACAGAGAAACTGTGGCTGCCCCTGGATCCTTGGCATTGCCCAAGGCCAGGCTGGACATTGGGGCTTGAAGCACCCTGGGACAGTGGAAGGTGTCCCTGGCCATGGCAGAGGTGGAACAAGATGATTTTTAATGTCCCTTCCCACCCAAACCATTCTGGGATTGAGGGAAGGAGGGCGGCACGGAGCAATGAAGGGCTTGGGGCACTGGGATGCCCCAAGAAGATTGAGGTGGTTGAAGAACCAGAACTTTGTGGTTGTCCTTCCACCTGGCTGTTGCTTTAACAGAGGTCTTTGTTCCTAATGGGATTCACTGCTGTGAAAACACAATAAATGCTCAGGGAAAGGGAGCCAAGCCCACACACACAGAGCATTGTTTTCCTTGGACGTGTTTCAGGTGTTCCTCGGGAAGTCACCGCCGTGGTCTCGCAGTGCCACATCCCAGGGCAGGATCTTGTTTGAAATCTGTGTCTCCCTGTATAGGATTCCAATCAAAACTTTAATGGTCCAGGGCAGTCAGTAGCATTTAATGACCTTCAGTGCTATCACTTGAGTCTTTTGGGCATTGACATTGATTTTCCTTATCTTGGCATGTGGAGACAGGAGTCTCACTCCATCCTTTGAAGTGTTTGCTGGTACACACCAGGAGCACAGAATAAGCAGGGAGCAGCTTTGCAGGGATCATCAAACTTGGGCAAACCCAGTTTGGTCCCCAAATTTAATATCATTATTTCAAAAGTCGGGAAAAGAAATGAGGCTATTTGGATATCTTTGTATTTACTCAAGAGGTGTGTTTATTTACTATTTATTGTAGCAGTAATTTAATTTATTCATGTATTACGTATTTAATTATATATTTATTTGTTATATTATTTATTTGGGATTCATATCATGTGTATGATGCCCAGATCTCTGTGCAGGTGCTTCTTTCCCAGGGTTAAAGAGGGGATGCAGAATTTCTCACCAGTCAGATCCATAAGAATTTGCATCCTCCGGAACAGATAAAAAAACAGTAAGGAAAACATTGCACAGGTTGTATGACAAGGAGTTAGTCTTACTCAACTCTGAGTTGTTGTGCTCCTCCTTAAATGCATCAAATTTTTCTTAATAGGTTTTAAAAGGAGCAGTGTCGGGGCTGTTGGACAGGAATTGGGGGTTATTGCTGTTCGTCGCAGCTCTCATCCCTCTTTTAATCTCTCCCTACCATCATACAGCCACTTCATTTATAAGCAGCTAAATTAAACTATGTCAGGATGTGCTTCCCCATGAATTTTAAACCTAAAAAGGCGCTTTGTTCGTTGATTCAGTTGTGGGGAAGAAATGCAACAGAGCCACCCGGCTATTTGAACTCTTTATTTGCCACATTTACAATATTAATAACACTGTTTCCAGAAGTTGTCACATCAAGTAAAAGATCTTCATTCCGGGCTGTCTTTTGGGGCCAAATCGAGACTGGATGCATGCATTTAATAAATTGTAGTCTCAAGTAGTCATTTTGGTAAATAATTAGCTTGGGTGGAAGAATAAGTTAGCATATTGTATGCATCTAATGCTGCAAATGTACACACAGCAAACTTTGCTATTAATCAACAGTCAAGCACTGTAAGTTGGGTCTCATACATAATGAATTGTCCTTAAACCCCCTGGGCTTCATTGATAGAAAAATAAGAGAAAACACGAGGGTAGTAAGCTTTAGAATAAAATTTAACGAGATTGCTCTGCATCCCGTAATCGGTTTGGAGTCATTAGAGACCAGATAATTCAGCTGCAGTTTTGGGGTGGCTTTAGCCTTCATCTATCAAAGAAAGGCTGCTTAAATGACATTTAGGTGTGGATAAAACACATTTTTTAGTTAATTTCACAATGAAGGCTCCAGTAAAAACATCGACTCACTCTGCGTTACTATGGAACAAATAATGCTGCCTCACTGAGTCTCATTTTAATGTTAATTTTTGTGTGCTAATCATCACTGATTCTTCCATTTGAAAAGTAACACACCAGTTATTTCTCAAAGAAAAAAATGGTTTGGTAAGACAAGCACAGATCTATATAATTGTAAGAAAAAGACGGCCTTCAGTTTTCAGACAGTGCAACTTTTTTCTGTGGTGAATTCACATGTGTGAGAGTTATGTGACAACTTGTCTTCCATCATTTGCTGATGAAACAAAAAAATGCCATTTAAAAACCAATAATTTTTAAATTATCCTGGCCCTTCATATGTATTTCATGGCAAGAGTTACCATTCAGGTCCTAGAGGATCAACAGTGACTTCTGCAAATGTAAAAATTTACTCTAGTTTAGGAGCTCTGTTATTAACTATTTATATATATATATAAAACTTATATAAATATTAAGAATTATCTATACTAATGACACTCACAGAGCTCCGTACCCACAGTCACCAGGCACTTCCCACCATTGGGGAAGAAAATCACAATAAAAACCCACAAAAAGATTAAAAATAAAGGTAAAATTACAAAAAGACAAAAATATAAGTTATAAAACATTAGCACAAAATTAAAAATTGAACAATTGGAATGAATAATGTACTCTGAGTCTGCCCACGTGTATCAGTGGCACTTTGTTGACTCCAGGCTAGGAGGAGTTGCAATTTTTTTTAGTTGAGGAGCTTTTTTCATTTCTGTCTTAACCGAGAAAAAAACATTGAAAATTTTTAAATTGAAGTAGAGGGGACTCTTCACTGGCTCAGTTTCTAAACCTCTCCTTAGCAAGCCACTGAAAGGTGAGGTAGTCTTCCAGGGATAAAACACTCAGGTGTGTGTGGCTGCGGGCAGTGGAAGTGAGATTTGGATGTTACAGTCAACCAATCAATTGTATTTAAAATATACAAATATTTTATAAATAGGCATCTATTTTGTAAATATGTTATGGGAGCTGCTACAACGCTCTCATGGTATTTATTTATCCTAAGGAGGCTTCCAGCTCCTGGCTTTCCCCCCAGGAATGTGCCAGCTGAGTTGTTGTGTTACATCCTCTTCCTTTCAACACTGCTCAAGGTCCACCTTGTTTCCCATAAGTTTATGAAGGACTGAGGCAAAAAGTAGCTCAGAAATAAATAATGAGCATCCTGCCACTTTAGAGCATGGCTTCTCCCAGCATTGCTCTGCTTTTCATCATGGTTAAGCTGTTTGGGATGATCCCGAAGCCAGTCTGCTGCTTACGTGTTTATTTTGGAAGCGCCTTAGCAACTTCCAGTTCTTGGCAGTGGCTTTGGAAGGAGCCCATTGAACTGAAACAGGTGGTGTTGCTGCTTTTCTCCCCCTCTGCTAAAACCTGCTTTCCCTTCCTTTCAGCCCATGCAAACACGAGGAGACACTGGAGAAGCAGGGCTGGGATGGAGCTTTGGGAAGACACCTCTGAGCTGTGGGGATGCAGGAGCCAGCTGGCTCCCCGGGCCTGGGCAGGCTCTGAGAAGGGCTGTAACGGAAGGAAGTATTATAGGATTGCAGGAGGAATGGTGAGGAATAGCTGTGGTGTGTGAAAACCCTAATCCTGTGGTGGATTGCCATGTTGGAACTGATCTTGGGCTCCCTTGGGCATCACCACCACGAGCTGGAGATGTGCAGCACCAGCAGTGAGTGCCTGGCCTGAAAAAAGGCTCTTTGTGAGACACATCCAACTTGAAAAAAATATACATTTATTTCTAGATGTCTTTAGATAGCTTAAAACAAGCTTTTATTTCTGTTGGAGGTGTCTGTAGTTTTAATGAAGCATCCCCCTGTAAAGCCATATTGGTCATATCCATTTACCATCCCCAAAAAGTTCAGGCATGGGACAGACATGTGACCCTGCTGACATATTGGAGGGCACCACATTCCTGCAAACAAAAGAATTCTGGGTCAAAAAATAAAATAAAATAAAATAAAATAAAATATGAAATAAAAAATAAAATAAAATATAAAATAAAATAACATATAAAATGCACACTAAACCCCAACAGCAATGATTGACTGTTGACCAGGTGAAAATACAAAAACCTCCACTTTGAATTTTTTGGGATGCCAGGCAGCAGACAGCATAATTCAGGAATGCAAACAAGTATAGTGACAGCCTCTGATGAAAGTGGAAGCAGTTTAAATAATACTCATGTGGTTTAAATAAATGTTTCTCATTATTCCAGCCCCACTGCAGGAAAAAAAAGGCATTGATGCTTTTTAAGGAAAAATAAAAAAATTTTCCGGGGTGAAAGCAAAGCAGTCATGTTTCTTACATATTTTGTTTAGGGTTTGGGGTTTTTTATTTTTCGATGAACATGCTTATGTTATTTTCCTGTATAAAACTAAAATTGCATCTTGTTGAATCACAGGTGTGAGACAAACTTTCCATAGGTAAACCAGTGAATGGCCACTTTGGCTACCACCTTGTGTGCTGCTGGTGCCTCTGTGATTCTTTCCTTTGGGATCACCCAGGGCAGCACATTAAGTAGAGCCCCTTTTGCTTTTTCACTCCTAAAGTTTAGGCCCAGGTAGTTAATATGAGTCTTAGATGCGTATTTTTCTCTAAATTTCAACTTTTTCCTGTCCAGCTTGACTTAGAGGGGCTCAAAGATCCATGCCTGGGGTAGGGTGTTGAGAAACTTTCCAAGAAATCAAACACTGAGCAGAGGGATTTCCTTCCAGGGGGGAATTTCCCATGATGTAACTCCTCTGCTCTTCTTGAGAATGTTTTGAGACCACTTTGACTCTGCTTTCTGAAAGGTACTTAAGGCTTTGAAGCCTGAGAAGATCCTTTAAAAGCCAGCTGGTGTTTTCAGTTGGATGTTTAATGCCGAGGTAGTTTGTAGAAGGAGTGCTGCTATGCAGCTTTGGAAAGGGAGAGGGGAGGAGGGAAGGGCAGGAGCAGGAGGAGAGCCAGCAGAAGACACCCATGTATGAGTTCTGTGCCTTCTTTTTCTTTATTAAAGCCGTCAAATTCCCAGGAATAGCTGTTGCCATCTCTAGCCAAGCAAAATTAATGTGAAGGTTTTCCTTTTTTTTCAACTCTTTGCCAGTTTGAAGCTCTGGGAGTGTGTGTTGGCACACTCCAGAGTGTGGAGTTTGTATCCTGCAGGAAAAGAGGTCAGTGCATTCTTGGAAGGCAAATTCGTTTCTGCCTTGCAGAGCGTTCCCTGTCCCTGCCAAGGTGGAGGTGGCCATGGAGGTGGCAGGTGTTGGGAAAGCCTCTGGTGTTGAATTGCTGGGAGAATGGTCCCACCAAAAACATCTGGAGAAGTTCAGCAGTGGCAGGGCACTGCACTTAAAAACAGCAATTAAAAAGAAATTTAAAAATAAATTCTATCCAAACACTCCTGCCAGGGAACACCTGGTAGAAGTGAGGAATGTGTGTGTGTGATGGCTTGGCTCAGAATGGAACCTTAAATCCCACCCAGTGCCAGCCCTGCCATGGCAGGGACACCTCCCACTGTCCCAGGCTGCTCCCAGCCCCAGTGTCCAGCCTGGCCTTGGGCACTGCCAGGGATCCAGGGGCAGCCCCAGCTGCTCTGGGCACCCTGTGCCAGGGCCTGCCCACCCTCCCAGGGAACAATTCCTGCCCAATCTCCCATCCAGCCCTGCCCTCTGGCACTGGGAAGCCATTCCCTGGGTCCTGTCCCTCCATGCCTTGTCCCCAGTCCCTCTTCAGATCACTTGGATCCCCTTTAGGCCCTGGGAGGTGCTCCCAGAGTCTTCGTGGCTGCTCCCCACCAGTTTTGGGAGTGACTGATGATGGTTCGGTGCCCTTGGTCTGCAGCTGGAGGCAGAGCCTGGAGCTGCTGCTCCTGGATCCATGAGGAGATGGAGTTTTTCTGTTTTATGGTCACATTACAGCCCAAATGATTTCCAGACTGCCAAGAATGGGAAACAGGATGATGTGAAAAACATAAGGCATGCGTAGCTTTGAGCGCTCTCCGTGCTCTTCTGGATAAATGGAGCAGAAAAGTCTCCCCACTTCTCTCCCAGGTTTCAGAGGAGTTACTGTCAATATATTCTCTCATTATTATTTTGTTGTAGCTCCAACAATCCCCAGTAAAACAGAGCCACATTCTGCTGTGTCGTACCTATGTGAAATAAGGGATTATCCGTGGTGTTGGGAGCTTGGTTTGAAGTCCATGTCATGGGCATTCGTGTAAAAAAGTTTGGGCATGGATTCTCATACCTTTTTCCTAGCAAAGGTATTATTAATCAGAAAAGTAGCATGAAGTAGACATCAGTTTTGTAAAGCAAATTGATCCTTCTTCACACACAGAAAGAAAATAAAGGATCAAAAGCATTAATTTAATAAATAAATTCAAAGAGAGAAATAAAATTGCACTCAACACCTACTGAACTGGATCCAGAGCTGGTTCTGCAGATTTGCTTTGCCTCTGCTCCAAGCCGTGGACTCCGGTGCGGCTGGAGTGTTTTAGTTGTCCGTCTCTGCGTCCCTCCACTTCCTCATCAGTAATTGCATGGCCTTCAGTGGTTCACAGTTAATCAGAGTCGGGGCTGGGGCATGGCAGAGCTGTTGGATCAGGCACCAGGCGAGCGAGGGCTCTGCGTCTGAGGGCGGCCGTGCCCGGGCCCCCGGCGCATCCCTGCTCCTGTCCGCAGGCTCCGCTGATGATCCCGGCGCGCCCGGCTCAGTGCTGGGCTGCATCAGGCACTGGAGATGTTGGGTCTCTCTGCAGAGCTGCCTCGAGGCTGAAGCAGAGCCGGGCTCTTCGATGCCGCTACTGGAACATCTCTTGGTTCGTTTGCTTTGGCTTTTGCTCAGAGGAGTCTCACAAAACCCTTCCCCCTCCTTGCAGCACGCTCAGGAATCAGGGTTGGTTTGTTCTGTCCCCGTACCTGGCTGGCACAGTTGCTCTGGTTTTCTCTTCCCTTGTCTCAGGTTCACAGGTATTTTGATATTGCCACAGTTTTCTCTCAGTTTTCCTGCTTTGGGGCACATCCAGCCTCTCACCAGGAGACTCTCCTGTTGAGGTCTAGCACTGAGGAACTTCTGGCTCTGGCTTTATTTCCAGCTGGGAGAAAAAGCTGCAAGAATCAGGAAACCTTTGGATGGCCCATCCTTGGTGGGGAGGGCTCTGGATATGAGGAGCTTGCTGGCAGGGGTTGCTGTTCTGGCCATCGCCCTTGGTGTTGTCTCCATCATGTCTCATGGAGGCTGGTTTTTTATTGCTATCCTCACACAGGTCTCTGCAGTTTTGAGTGACCCCCCCCAACTGCACCCCAGCCTTGGGAAGCACCAGGAGAGCACCATCACCCCTTTCCCAGCACTGCTCTGCATCCCTGAAAACATCCAGCTTGGAAAACACAGCTGGATACGTGCAAATTCGGCGTTCCCTTTCTCATTGCTCTCATCCACACGTTGCTCTTGCAGGGGAAAAGAATAAAAAGGAGCAAGGGAGGAAGCACATTCTCATTTACAGGTGCTTTCTGCTTGCTCACTTTGCTCCTCAGCCCCTGCAAGCATGAGCTGCCATTGAAAATCAAATGAATCCTCAATTGCTTCCTTCCAATTCAATCAGGGGAGGGAAGCAGAGGCCTGCCACGGTGCTGGAGGAAGCGGGGCCGGGGAGGGCACGGAGCGGCAGAGAGCTGCTTCCTTCCCTCCTTCCCCTGGGATGGGCCCTGGGGACAAGGGACTGTGCCCCTGGGGGACACGGAGGAGGAGCCTCACCTCCATCCACCCTGGAAGCACAAGGATGTGTCAGCCACCACGGGCTTGGGTGGTGTTCTTGCTCCCTGACATTTCCCGTATGGCTTTTTCCTCACACCAGTCTTCCATGGATTTTCCTACAGGTGTTTATAACATTGTGTCATCTTTGCATTTGTAGAGGTGGTGAGGGTGAATTTTTGTTGCTGCTGTGAGGAATCCCTTCACTTCTCTCTGAGAAGAAAAAAGATCTGACTCCAGATGAAATGTTTCGAGGTTTTTATTTTGCTGATAGAGAGTGTGAATATTTGGTTTTATCACAGAATCACAGAGCTGTTTTGGTTGGAAGGGACCTTCCAGATGGTGATGTTCTGCTCAAGGGACACTTTCTGCTAGACCACGTTGCTCAGAGCCCTGTCCAGCCTGGTTTTGTCATTTTTACCCTTGTAATTTTGCATTTCTCTGTGTCTCAGCAGGGCAGAGTCCTCGGTGGCTTGTGAGGTGTGCGAGGGGGCCGAGGAGATGACGGAGCCCCTGCAGCAGTGCACGGCCTGGCTCCGAGCCTACTTCTGTGAGCCAGCGACCACGGGGACCCTGCCCGTGCCAGCCTTCCACCACCCCCTGCTCCAGAGAGGTCAGTGCCACTTCTCCCTGCCCTCTGCCATCAGCCACCAGCACTGGCTCCCACCCTCCCTCGTCCTTGGTCTATAAAATGATGTGGTTCAGCTGCCAGCACCGAAAGGTTGGGGTGCAAACACACCCGAAGGGTTGTGAGCTGCTCAGTGAGGTGGTGGCTACTTAAAGTAGCTTTTGGCCAGCAGAAAGGGGCGTTGAGGCTTTGACATCACTCTCCACAACTCCCTGGCTGAAGGTGGGGTCTGGCTCTGCTCCCAGAGAAGAGGAGGAGTGGAAATGGACTCACATTGCAACAGCAGAGATTTAGGTTTGAGATTAGGGAGAGTTTCTTCATGGAAAGGTTTGTCCAGGCCTGGCACAGCTGCCCAGGGCAGGGGTGGAGTCCCCATCCCTGGGGGGATTTAAAAGCCCTGTGGATGTGGCACCTGGGGACGTGGGTGGCCTTGGCACTGCTGGGAATGGTTGGAATTGATGGGCTCAGAGGGATTTTCCAACCTCAGTGATTCCCTGATTCTGTGGTTCTGTGTCCCTGTCAGCAGAAAAGTGCCAGGGAAGCAGTCAGGGATAGGCTGTGTCAGGTCACTGTGGTTTTATTCCCCAAAGTTATCATAGATAATATGCTGATATTTTTAAACAAAGGACAAAGAGAATTGTTACCAAGAAGTTGTGTTATTTATGAATCTGGCTAAAAGCAACACCTGAGAAAAGTTCCTCCTCCCCATTCCCCATTTATTATCCGTGTTTCTGAAGGCCTCCTAACAGAAATCAACCACTTGGAATGAAACTGGTAATAATAATAATAATAATAATAATAATAATCTCAGAAGTCTGATGTTTTCAATGCCTTCTTGCCTGCCCCAAATGTCACCATTTCTCAGTGGATAAGGGAGTCTCGGGATCTGTGAGCTTTGCACAGCAACTTCGTTTCCATGAGCATCCTCTGTACTTACTTTCCCGTTATGTGAATTCCCCAGTGCCAGATCCTTCACAGTCAAATTCCAGGGTGGTACTGAGGAATTTTCTTATTAGCTGGGATGAAATGAAGTGCCACATTGTGGAAACTTTATCCTTGAGGTGGATGTGAACAGGCAAAGCTGGGTAGGAAATATTACTGCTGCTGCTCCTGCCATCTCTGAACAACAGCAGGGGAATTCTGCCTCCCAGATCATCCATCAGAAGATTATAAAACATGTAAAATCATGCTTTTTCTTTTCATTAGTTTTCCTAAATGGGCTCCTGAATTCCTTTTAGCTTTGTGAATGAAAATCCTTGGTTGAAGCTCTGCTGACGTTGTTTTAGATGCTGGTTTGGGGTTCAGACCTGAGAGGTTTGACTTTGTGGGAGACTTGGTTCCTCCCTAGGACACAACATTCCTGTGCAGGCAACACTGAAGGGACTGAGGATCCTTTAAAAGAGGAAAAATAAGGATATTTGTTAACAGGAAGCTTCTTGAGGGAAACAATCATCACCCTTGAATTTTTGGGGAGAGGAGGGAAAGTTCTTCAGCACCATCCGAGCTCAAAACCCAGCCAGGAGCTGTGTCAGGGATGGGACATGGCTGGGAGCATCAGCTGAGGGTCCCTGCAGCACCCGTGGCCTTGTGAGGGGTGGCACTGGTGGTCCCACTGACCACTGGTGCTCAGGGGTTTGGGTTTGACCACCTGCAGCACGGGCAGGGGCTGCAGGACAGCGTTCTGGTTTCAGCACCTGCGTGTTCAGGTTGTTTTCATTTAGCTCCATCATTTGCTCTTGGCCTGGGCCCAGGTGTGTGTTTTACTGGGGGAAGGCACCTCTCTCATGGAAACTCTAATGAAGAGTTAATTGGCTCCGATCACAGCAATGTGAGAGCATTTCTGTTCTTCTGTGACTTTCTCCTACTAATACTTTCATAAAATAGAAAAAAAATTACGTTGGAAGGAATGTGGAAATAGATGTCAAAAATTTGAAGGAGCTGGTTTTAAGAGTTATTTAGGAGAAAGGTGAGGTAAAAATCAAATTATGATGGATTGCACTTCAGTTTATCTGCACATCAGAATTGCAGTTTTGCTAAATCAGGAATTTGGTATTTATTTACTTTTATACATTTACATTTGAAAGTGCCTACTCATTTCTCCAGGCACTTAAAAACGCAGAACAAACATCAGTGAGAGCACGAGGATCCAAAGCCAGAAAGGCTTTTTTCTCATCACAATGATTTTCTTACGTTTCTGTTCAGCAGCAGCTCTTCAAATGGGGCCCTGAGCAGCCTAGGACAGTGGGAGGTGTCCCTGCCCATGGCAGAGCTGGAATTGGATGGGCTTTAAGGTCCCTTCCAACCCAAACCAGGCTGGAATTCTGTGATTCCATCATCATCAAAACCTTTGGCTGTTCTTTCCTCCCCTTCCCTGTAAATATGGCCACTGATAGTGGGTTCTTTGATAGAGGATTCGAGTTCCATCCTCAAGTCCTTTTGTGGTCAGGACTGACTATTGCATAATTTCTTCCTAATCAGTGCTTATGTCAAATTTTATTTTATTTTTCTGCACTAACTTCATCTGAGGACAGGAAGGGTTTTGCCTATGTCATAAAACGCACTAAAAACATTCCTTATTTAACAAAAAAAACAAGTAAGTGCTTTTGGGATGAAACACTTCTGAATTCATGGTCAGTTTTCTGCAGCTGCCTTTGTGCCAGTTGGGAGGCATAGTTCCTTGTGGGGAGAAAAATCATGACAATCAACTCTGAGATAACAAAAGCAGAGAGATTTGCAGATTCAGACAGTAGAGATGTTCTGCCTTATATTTATTAAGAAATTCTATAAAAGTTCTGTATTTGCTGTTTCAGTGGCTCCTCCTATGTCTTAAATTTTTCTGAAGTGCCTTCAGTTTTCTAAATTACTGTTAAATGGGGGAAACGTCAAAAACACTTAAAGTACAAAATTAACCATTCCTCTCGTAACTTGGCATTGGTGAAGGTGGAATCTGAATCTTGAGGCAGGCAGGAAAATCATGGAATCATGGAACCATTAGGGTTGGAAAAGACCTTTAAGATCATCCAGCCCCAGCACCATCACTGTGGTCACCACTAATCCATGTCCCCAGCTGCCACATCCACGTGGGTTTTGAACATTTTCAGGGGTGGTGACTCCACCACTGCCCTGGAGAGACTGTGCCAGGGCTGGACAGCTTTTCCATGAAGAAATTTTCCCTAATCTCCAATCTAAACCTTCCCTGGCACAGTTTGAGGCCGTTTCCTCTTATCCTGGTTCTTGTTCCCTGGGAGCAGAGTCCGACCCCACCTGGCTCCCTGTCAGGGAGTTGTGGAGAGGAAAAAGTTTGGTTTCCCAACAACTCCAGGAGTTCTCTCCTTACTGGCTCTCCAGTTTATATGCAGCCAATATATTTATTTTTAAGCATAATTGAAAATGTGGAGTTTTCAACAACCTGTGTCCTGGCCAGCACTCAGTGTGGAATTTCACTGAGCAGAGAGAAAGTCAGGTTTTCCCACTCCTCTGAGTGGGACACCTCAGAAAAATCCCTGAACATTCCTAATGGGAAATGATGACTTGCTCTTAATGTATCCTGGTCATTAGCCCCCTTTCTATATGAAAAAGAAGATTGGACTGTTACTATTTTGAGGGCTGTGCACGGGGGTGGGTGATTTGTGGGTCCAGAACACGGGGAGGGCGATGCTAAATTGGTCCCTCCTGGCTTTGCTGCCTTGCCCTTGCTGTGCTGTGCCCTGCAGCGGGGCAGAGCGTGTGGCACAGACCAGATGGCTCATTAGGGCCCAGGAGCAGAGGAAATTGGAGGCACACCAGAGTTTCCCTTTGCCCTGTGACGAGCAGCAGCCCTGGGGTTCTGCTCCTTGCGTGCTGTGCCGTCCTCACCGGATGAGTCCTTCAGATCCCTGGGGGTGGAGTTCCTCCATCAGGGCCGTGTCCTGAGGGTGCAGGCCTGGAGCAAAGCTGAGCCTTTCCCTCAGTCCAGCTCAGTCCTCCTGTTCCTTCAGATGAGCTGGGAATTCCTGCGTTGGGGCTTAGAGGTCTAGAAGTGGGGTTAGGGCACTTTTGGTTTTAAACTGAAGGAACATCGGTTTATGTTGGATATTGGGATGGAATTGTTCCCTGGGAGGGTGGGCAGGCCCTGGCACAGGGTGCCCAGAGCAGCTGGGGCTGCCCCTGGATCCCTGGCAGTGCCCAAGGCCAGGCTGGACATTGGGGCTGGGAGCAGCCTGGGACACTGGGAGGTGTCCCTGCCCATGGACAGGAACATGATGGCCTTTAAGATCCCTTCCAGCCCAAACCATTCCATGATTCTGCCACATTCCAAGCCAAAGGCAGAGCCCAGCTGTGCAGAAAGATCCAGGAGGAGCAGCCTGGGGATGGAGAGCAGGGAGGAGAGCTCTGCAGCTGAAATTCCCCGTGCATGGTGTACGTTATTCATCCAAGAGGGGATATTGATGAAACACCTCATACATAATGGGAGCACGGAGCCTTCAAAGGAGCCGGGAGCGGCTCCATTCTCCCTCTGAGGTGACGTAGCCAGGCCTGTAATCAATAATTACCCTGTGATTTCCTGCTCCTTCAGACACTCACACTGCTCAGCATGGGCTGTGAACCCCTCCCAGCCCTGCCTGGGGGTGGTGGGAACACAGGGGAATGCCAGGTGTGGGCTGAGGAAACTCCTCAATTTCTGTGTCACCTGCGTGGAGTCAGAGTCATCCCTTGATTCACTCTTCTCTTGAGTCTGCGGGGCTGTGGGATCTCTACCATAACTACGTCCTCAGTACTCTACACCCTTCCAGGAGAGGCACTAACACCTCTCTTTTACTGGTTTTGCACTTTCTAAACTGTAAAAAAGTGCCAGCCTGCAGCAAATTAAGAAAGAAAAGTAGATTTTCTGTATTTTCTGACTGTGACTCAGCAAAGGCCAGAGTTTTTCCTTATTCTTTTTATGGTCAGAATGCTTAAATCACGAAATTGTGGGACTGTTGATTTGTCTGCTTCTGAGATGACAAATTCAACATCCCCTGGTGTATATATTTAAAAGGGATTTCAGTGGCTGTGCTGCTCACCCTAATTATGGTATCCTGAGAGTAAATTTTTCCCACATACAACTTAGCCAAAGACTTCTCCAATATATAAAAATTATTTCAATAAGAAAATCATTTACATTACTAAGATGAATTACAGATATGTTTTCCTTTCCTTTAAATTACAGTAAAAAAAAAAACCATAAGAATCATTGACTTGGTCGAGATATTGTCAAGTAAAGCTGGAAAGTTTGAAGCTTCAGGTGCCAGTTTGTGGATAAACTGTCTGGAACTTTTTTAAGTACCTATTGTCATACTGCAGGCGCACACATGTTCAGGTTCAAAGTATTTAGTCACTCTTGTGGTGACCTTTTTGCTCAGATGTCATTAAGTTGAGACTTATGATCAGATTTTGCATCAGGGACCAGTCCATGGGATTTCCTTCCTTTATCATATAGATATGGATATAGATGTAGATGCAGGTGTAGAGGTAGGGGTAGATGTAGAGGTAGAGGTAGAGGTAGATGTAGATATATATCTATATTTAAAGCATAGCCATCCTTAATAGGAAGAGCAGCAAACTCAGCCGACAGGGAGAGCAGGAGTCCCGGTGTCATCGCTTCATGGTTCCCTTATTTCCAGTAAAAACAGGAAATTCAATGAATTAATCTGGGAAAGTGGGAATCCAGCAGGAGGTTGTAGAAACTGCCAGAGGGCAGGGCTGGATGGGAGATTGGGAAGGAATTGTTCCCTGGCAGGGTGGGCAGGCCCTGGCACAGGGTGCCCAGAGCAGCTGGGGCTGCCCCTGGATCCCTGGCAGTGCCCAAGGCCAGGCTGGACACTGGGGCTGGGAGCAGCCTGGGACAGTGGGAGGTGTCCCTGCCCATGGGCTGGCACTGGATGGCCTTTAAGGTCCCTTCCAACCCAAACCATTCCCTGATTCTGTATTTATATTTTGCAGTCTTGAGCTGCGCTGTTCACTTGCTGAGGAGGAAGCAGGACTTGTCCTTTCCTAGGCAAATAAAAACTGTCATTTTTACTCCTGATTTATGCTGCAATCTGTGAAATTCTCTTTAATTTTCTAGTGGAGGTTCAATTCATTAAAGAAAAAAAAGTTGAGAAATGTTGATGATTTTCCCTTTCTCAACCCTGCAGCTTCATCAGACATGCAAATACATTTCTATTTAGGCTTTTAGGAAGTGTTAAATATGAAATAATCTGCTCAGAAACGTTTGTACTTCACATATCTGGACATGGCAGATTCAAGTGCAGAGAGATGACAAGCTTTCCTATTTCTGTCTGCCAACTCAAAATTCAAATTCCAGAGACTGGCATCTTCTTTTATTACCATTTCATGTGAGAGGAGTTTTGATAAGGAGAAAGTCACTGTTTTGTGAGACATTTAATGGATTTTTACAATCCAATACTTTCCTACAATTTTCTGCAAACAGAAATCAATCCTCTCCAGCCTTCAAAAATGGAAACAACAAAACCCCAAAATAGCCCAGTTACTTTTATATCTCTCATTCTTTTTCCAGCCCACTTGGCCCATTACTTAAAAACAAAACTAAACAAAAAAAAAAAATCAATACAAATGCATTTTGGACCAAAATATCTGCAAAATTCCTGACCCAATTCCTGTTGAATTCAGACCAAAATTCCCATAATTTTCAGTGGAGGCCTGTGTGGTTTTAAGTATATCTTACATACTCTTATTGGCGTTCATAGGATCAATTGTCTGCCAAATGTGAGCCACTGAGGACAATTCAGGCCCTCTCAGGTGCAAATTTCCTTTTTGGCAGCACCAGTTCCAGATACTCGTGGGGTTTAGGTGGAGCCTTTCAGGGTAACCATCACTGATGTGACCTCGGAAGAATCATGGAGAAAGCAGTGTGTCTGTCCTGTCGTGGGGAAAGCAGTGAAAGGGTCATTTGCTTTCTAAAATTCATTGTATTTCCAGTTGGACAATCCTTTCTTGCCAGTATTCTTAACATTATTACAGGCAGGCCATAATTAGATAAAGGAGCATTTTATAAATAGGCTTTATTTAGGTAAGAGTGGGTTGAAGATCCTCAGCCAGTGTTCACCTGTACAATGGCAATATTTTTACTTGTTCTCAGAGAATTTGAGGATATTCAATATTCAAGACTCTGAAACGGCTGCAGAGACGTGCGGATGTTGAAATTATTCCAAACTTTTGTTTAGAAAGGCGGGGTTTGTGTTTTGGTGATAGGATATTGGGAAGGAATTCTTCCCTGTGGGGCTGGTGAGGGGCTGGGATGGAATTCCCAGAGCAGCTGGGGCTGCCCCTGGATCCCTGGCAGTGCCCAAGGCCAAGCTGGACATTGGGGCTTGGAGCCAGTGGGAGGTGTCCCTGCCATGGCAGGGGTGGCGCTGGATGGGCTTTAAGATCCCTCCAACCCAACCCATTCCATGATTCCATGATAAATATTTGCACAGAATTGCAGTTGGACCAAAGTCAGGGCAGCTTGACTCTGAAATCAGCAGCTCTAAAAGCCGCCGGTGTGTGAGGCTTCTTTATAAAGTGAATTTGCTCAAAATCACATCTCTTTTCTCCCCGTGAAATAAAGGGAATCAGTTGACCCTGATCTAAGAAACATTTTGACCAACCTGGTAACTTTTGACATTGCTGCTTGTATATGAGATTTAGATTAAAAGGTAAGAATTGAAGGTGGAAAAACCCCACCAGTGTAGGAAAATGACTTTTTTATCCAGAGTCATGTGCTCATCATCTTCACCCGGAGCCCCAGACCTCAGCACCTGCTCTCATTGCAGACCTGTGAGGAATAAGTTTAATTTAATTCATTTTTCCTTTGATTTGTTGGCTGGTTTGCCACACATGCAGCCCCACGTAACCTTTGCACCCCTCCTTAATAAAAAGCCATGCAATCAAGATAAAAGGAAAGGATTTTATAAATACAGCCTCCCACACCCGTTTTATTAATGAACTTTCAGGCAAGTTTACTTAAAACCCTGTATTGATGGGAAATATCATCAATAGTCATATACACTTAACCTGTTTGGTGTTTCAAAGGTAATGTGCTTAATGGGACTGTTACTATGGTGGGCACCTTGTTTCTAAGTAATATTGTTAATTTTTTTCAGGAAATGACAATATAGTGACATTTCTGACAGCCCTTATATTAGGGGCACATAAATAAATTCATCTGAGGGAAAAAATGTTACAATAAAGGTATTTTGCTGCTGCTTGACCAAAGGATGCCCCTTTCTGACCCATTTTGAAGATGTTTTGCCACATCTCCTGACCAGTTTGTTTGCTGACCATTTTATTGTGGGAGAAACAAGGACTCACTTAAGTGGAAAAACACACTTTTCACTAGAAATTTGCATCCCGCACTCTTCCCAGAATAAAATATGCAAGCACAACATAAATGGCATACTCCTTTTTTTCCCTTTCTTTCTTTTTTCCCCATGAATTGGGCCTTTGATGTTCAAGAGGAGCCAGTATTAAAGGACATCCCTAGAAGGCTGTAGAAATTGTCCCTATTTATGACAAATGTAGAATAGTACAAATCTAGCTGAATGTGATGGTGTCATTAGTTTGTGAATCGCATCCTTGAAAATAACTGTGGAGGAGCCAAATCGGTTTAAAAGAAGATAACAAAATGGCTTAAGCTACTTAGGTTGAATGCCAATTATATTTTAATATTCAACTGAGCATATTTTACTAAGAAAAAAGGCAGCGTCGACGCATGCATAACTCATTGGCAGCGTCGACCAGCTGTGCCACTCTTCTCTTCGAATCACTTTGTGCATTTTAGTAGCATGGTAATTTAGTAGAGAACTACCTGAGTGATGGCATTTTCAATGAGCAGGTAATCTACAGAGAATTTTTATATGGTTATGAGTTCTGTGCTTCAGCCTGGCAACACAAAAATACATCAAGACCAATTACGGTATCAACTTTCAGCGTGATACCCTTGCCACGCAAGTGCATGTATTTCTGCCCCAGGCATTTCAAATTGCATCTAATTTGAAATCTTTGGGGTTTTAATTAAATTTCAGAATATATGGAATTCTTCATTAGTACCTGCTCTGAATAGCAGATTATACTTCTCTCAGTCTCTCGTTAAAGAAGTAGGCTGTGGTAAATAGCATGTTCAAGAACTGATCATTTGTGGTGCCTGGATATTGGGAACAGAAATAGTGAAATGCAAAATAATATCAAAAAGATTATTAGTCCAGTGAGGGACTCTTGATTTGTATTTTAATGGAATTTTACATTTCTCTTAATGATTTGCAAATTGTCCTCTGATTATAAGATGCATTAAGCTTTTCATTTTAATGGAGAGACACAGCCATTAGCAGAAATTTTTTTCTGTCTTCTTTTTAGAGTGCTTCCCTGCAGCAGATAAATATTGAAACCATTAACACCTTTTGATGTACTTTATAGTGCTGCAGCTTGGACCAATACATGAATGAACATGGCCCTTTTATATTTTAGCACTTTGCTGGAAGCTCCTGGTTGTCGTTCCGTAGGTGAACAATGACCGGAGCCCTACGCTTCCCTACCTTTATTTCCTTATAATTAATGTTCCAAATGTTTCGGGGAGCATCATTCATATTTAATGCCAAAAGAAGTAGTAAAGCCAACAAAAGTCAAGATCTGAAATGCAGATGGAGGGTGCTGTGACCTTAGCTCTGACCATCCTTCCAGGGAGGAGGGTTTGTTAGGGATTCGCGGTGGGCGAGAACACAACCGGCTCCTTTGTTGCAGACTCCAGAATACACGAGCACTCTTCATTTGTCAATCTGAAAGTCAAATTTCCTCCTTGCTTTCAGCTTAACGTGAACCCTTAATGTTGTATAAACATGTTGTGCCTGTGCTGACTTCATTGGGTTTGGCAGGAGAGCACGGGATGAAGAGCAGCCTCTTTTTTGTGGCAGCTTGCGAAGCAGGAGGAGGATTTTCCTGATGCTGCAGGTTTATGTAAAATAACGGGGCTGTTGCATCAGGTAAACGTGTGATTATTAACCTTACCAACTGAGTAAAATCCCTGTAATATTCTTTAGATGCTTTGGAAAATCAGATCATTCTTTAATAGGTGCAGGACTGGGGTGTTTCCCCAACCCCAGCTGCTTCTCATGCCCCAAGTAACCCAAATTTCTGCCTGTGCCTTTTCAGACTCCTCCTCTCCTGGCAGAAACTTCCTCCAAGCAAGGCACAGATTTTAGGGCTGCCTGTCAGTTGAGCAACCTCGAGTCTCTGAAATCCCGTCAGGGGTCACTGGTAGGACTGCTCCTCTGTTTGCTTCCAGGATGTCTGTTTAAATAATTTGGATCTCGGGAATTCCAGTTGCAGTTCATTTAAGCAGTCCTGTGTGATGGCACCAGGATCAGTCAAGAGGCTGAGTGACTTCATGGGATCACACTTTACCTCTTCCCAGTTGTTTTGTTGGCTGCTTAAATACATACTCCTGAAAAGAAAAAAGAAAGAAAAAGTACACCTTGAGATGGAAGCCAGAAGATTCTGGGAATTATTTACTGTTGCTGCATTCTTGGAAGGATGTTGTGAATTAGTGTTTGGAAAGTGCTGTGTACATCTTAGCTCCATTCGTTAGGTATTTATAACTCAATAATAAATACAAGTAAAAAGAAGTACTTTGATACTGACTTCATTTGTATGCAGTGAGGAAATAGTTCCATTTTATTGCATTTAAGCCCTTTAATGAGTATTATTTTTAATGTGCACATTTACAAAGGAACTTACAGAAAGCTGAAGAATTTGCTGTTCCTTTTTTAGCCCAGCGAGGATCTTACACTTTATTCACGTAGTGGAGCCCATTTGCATTGCATGTTTCATATATTAATTTTCTAGGCCAGGTTATCTTTGGCAACAGGATCTTCACAAAGCAACTGAGGGTGCAGATTTCTTGATCCAGAGTCCTTTGGGAGTGGATATTTGGGGCCGTGCTGAGAAATGAAACGGCAAAAACACCTCATCAGTGTAACTCTAAGTGGAATTACAGAGAAAAAGCAATTCTGTGGGAAGCAGGGAAAGACAGAGGAGAGATGCTGGTGCCTCCCAACCTCCTCTGCCATCAGCCTTCCTGGAGGAGAACATCAGGCTACCTGTTCTGAGTAATCCAGTGGTGACCCAGTGTGGTCAAAGGTTTGCAGAGAATTAATGTTTCCTTTCTCCCAAATAAGCTGGCTTGGTGTTGCCCTGTTCCCCGAGTGGATGTAGAAGAGGTTTGTGGAGGTACTTGGGGGATGCAAGGGATTCCTTCTGGCTGAATGTCTTGGACTGGAAGGGAACTTCAAGATCCTCTAGTTCCAAATCTGTGTAACATTCCAAATACGTAGCACACGGTATTGTGGTCTGGGAGAAGAAATATCCCTGTGCTTGTAAGATGATAAAACAAATTCGAGTTTGCAAAATCAGTTTTACACAAGCTGATGTGAAAATTCATGGATTTATTCCCCTTTCATAGAATCCCAGACTGGTTTGGGTGGAAGGGACCTCAAAGCTCATCCAGTGCCACCCTGCCATGGCAGGGACACCTCCCACTGTCCCAGGCTGCTCCCAGCCCCAATGTCCAGCCTGGCCTTGGGCACTGCCAGGGATCCAGGGGCAGCCCCAGCTGCTCTGGGCACCCTGTGCCAGGGCCTGCCCACCCTGCCAGGGAACAATTCCTGCCCAATCTCCCATCCAGCCCTGCCCTCTGGCACTGGGAAGCCATTCCCTGTGTCCTGTCCCTCCAGCCCTTGTCCCCAGTCCCTCTCCAGCCTTCGTTCATTTTCTTTTTTTCTCTTCTTCTTTTTCCTTCCTTCCTTCCTTCCTTCCTTCCTTCCTTCCTTCCTTCCTTCCTTCCTTTCCTTTCCTTTCCTTTCCTTTCCTTTCCTTTCCTTTCCTTTCCTTTCCTTTCCTTTCCTTTCCTTTCCTTTCCTTTCCTTTCCTTTCCTTTCCTTTCCTTTCCTTTCCTTTCCTTTCCTTTCCTTTCCTTTCCTTTCCTTTCCTTTCCTTTCCTTTCCTTTCCTTTCCTTTCCATCATGGGAGCTGTTAGAGCCCTGCAATGATGAACAATAATCTTGTAGGACATATCTATGAATTTGAGAGCCCATGTCTCTCACTTCCTTTGTGGTGGTTCTGGATTTTATGTCCTGAGGTGGGATTCGAGGTCCTTGTGACGGTTTGTCGCTTTATTTCTCCAGGTTTGCCCAATTCGTGCCCAGTTTTGCTGCCCAATTTTGCACTCCCAGGTTTAGTTGATGATCCTGACCAAGACCTCAAACTGAAGGTCCTGTTGAGTTGGAAATGTTGATGTTAGTGAGCTTAATTGAGAGGGATGAATTGGAAATTGTGCCTTATCAGGTGTGTGAGCACTGAATCGTTTCTCTTCACCTTGTATTTTGGATTCATTAATGTTGGAATGACACTTGCAGCATAAATGCTGGGGAGTTTTCTCCCTGTTTGTCCCAGTCTTAGCTGTAACCAGATGGTCCTGCCTGCCCATCAGTGTAATTAGGAAACAGCATCTCCTCTGATTTATTTAGGAGCTGTGGGCATGTTTGTGTGCCTCATTAGCAGGACAAGTCAGAAGAGCTGCAACCTGGGAAGCTGCATTTTTGTTGAGTTCCATCAATGCAGATTTAGGTAAATTCAGTTTAATTTTTGTTATTTCCTCTGGAGAAGGAGAGGAGAGACCTTCCCAGGCAAAAACAAGAATTCCAAGAAAGGGGGGGAAAAAGAGGGTAGAGGTGGGACCAGGAATTGCATTCAGTGTGCACCACCAGGAATTTCTGAATTTTGAGTCAGGTGCTGGCCAGTGATGGCCTCTTGTCACACGGGCCATGAGGGAGCACAGCTCAGCTCTCAAGCTCTGTCTGCAAGGTGCAGATGATGAGGAGAATTTCGAAGCTGCCCAGGTGAAGTTCTTGGTGAGCCCCAGCTCCCTGACAAAGAGGAATAGAGACAAGTCTCTCATTTATTTCTATCTTGAATGGGAAAGCAGAAATTTAATTTTCTAGCCCAGTCACTTAGAAATTGCAGCTGAGCTGGTGCGTGGTGTCTCTGGAAGGCCCATACTGTGTCTGTTCCAGAACAGGAAGAAGGGTTGTGTAGCAGTAAATAATGATAAAATATGGCCAGTTAAGCCAAGTTTGCACTGATAAGGCAGTGGTTGAGTTTCTCTCATCTACAGGTCTCTTGTATTTATGTCTACAGCAGCTCCTATGTGGATTTAAAATGTCCATAAAGTCATTAAAAGGTTATTTTTACATACTTTGCACAATTTCCTGCTCCCAAAATTGACGTATTTGCAACAAAGCAAAAAATACTTGCTTCTGGAGTGAGTTTTGAGTGGGAAGTGTAAGCCTGGAGCAGACTCCTGTCCCTGATCATTCAGCCTGGAGTTACAGCATTGTAGGAACACCAGCAGGTCTTTGTTGGTGCCTCAGGTTTGAGTTGCAGCTGCTGGTGCTGCAGATTTGGGATCTGTGTCTCGGTCTCTGGCTCCTCTCCTAAACCTCCCTGTGCTCCCTGCAGTGCCCAGAGGGGAGTTAGACATCCCCAAACCAAAACTGAGAGTGTTT
>NC_063220.1:1565000-1617500 GCF_020740725.1 Corvus hawaiiensis | reverse complement strand
AGTGTTCCTTGCTTCTAAGGATAGAATTTGGCCCCACAACCCCCTCAGAAATCTGAAGGGAACCTTGTGTAAAACTGTGTTAAACCACAGATCGGGAACAGCTCCCATTAATTGGGTTTTAATGTAGCTCGCACTCAGTGTGAGCCAGCCTGGATGTTAGAGGTGTTAAAAGGAAGCGTTTTGGTCCATTTTTCACTGAAGTGATACAGACAGACAGCAAGTTTATACATTATAGTTGTGTTTCTGTTCTACTACAGGAGATTTTTCAAACATACATGCATAGGCAGTACATAAAAGCTTAATAAAAGTGCCTGGTATTTCTTGGGATCACAGCCTGGTTTGGGTTGGAAGGGACCTCAGAGCCCATCCAGTGCCACCCCTGCCATGGCAGGGACACCTCCCACTGTCCCAGGCTGCTCCAAGCCCCAATGTCCAGCCTGGCCTTGGGCACTGCCAGGGATGGGAAGTGCCTCAACAAGAGCAAAATGTTTGGATTAAACAATTATCTCTCCACATATCACTTGCTAGGTCAGTCTGGGATAGGGTGGCAGGTTTAACATGGCTTTAATAGTAAAGAAAGCTCAAAATTGCTAAAAATCCGTTTTCTTGCTTGGATTCATTGTTTACACCATTGCTTGGTGTCAGTGAAAGTTCTGCAATTTGAGTGTGAATTTGTTCTTCCCAGATCCCAGAGCCAATTTGAGTTTTCTGGCTTAGGTGGAAGCTGCTGCTGCAGGGGGAACTTCTGTTTTCTAGACAGATTTGGGTATTTTTGAACTGTTGCGCTTGAATGTTCGAGGGTTTTTCTTACTAATAGTAATAAGAGTGAAAACCAATAAGTGAAAAAAACCAACAAGAAGAGTTGTCTGTGTAGTACCCCAGGCAGGCTGTGAAAGAGCTGCTGAGGAGGAGCAAGTGTTTATAACTGTCTTTGCATTTGCAAAACTCTGGGGGGAAAACAAACAAACAAAAAGAAAAGAAAAGAAAAAAAAACCCACACAAAAATAAACCAACATGACAAACAAAAACTAACATTCCCAGCAATCAGTGTTGAGGGGGAGGAAAAAAACAGGCTGTCTTTAATTCCTCCTAATCAAAGAGATTAAAAAGGATGGAAAGTGAAGCTGTGGGGTTTTTGGAAGCTCTCTGGCCCCAAGATCTGTGTGGGGAGATACAGAGGGGGCAGGAAGGGACTGGCACTGGTCCCTCTGCTCTTCCCTCATCCATCCTGAGTCCTGAAGGACTGAGCCCCTCACCAACACCAAAAATGTTTGTTAGAGATGAGATACAAACACATTGTCTGGTGGAAGGTGTCCCTGCCCATGGCAGGGCGTGGAATGAGATGATCTTTAAGGTCCCTTCCAACCCAGACCATTCCATAATTCTGTGATTATTAGTTGGAAGTGTATGATTTTACTTCTTTGGACTAATTACCACCTTCAATTACACTGTTAAAACTTATGATACAGCTGGTGTTCAAGTAAAATTGATTTTCTCTCCATTATCCCCATGGATTAACATGTTTGTATGGAGAATTAAGGTCCAGTGGGCTGTTAGGACAGACCTTGGAGATTTAGGCATCAACAGCAGGTTCAGGGTAGGTCCTTTCTTGGAACTTATAATTTACCTGTAAATATTCTTCCCTGGGAGGGTGGGCAGGCCCTGGCACAGGGTGCCCAGAGCAGCTGGGGCTGCCCCTGGATCCCTGGCAGTGCCCAAGGCCAGGCTGGACATTGGGGCTGGGAGCAGCCTGGCACAGTGGGAGGTGTCCCTTGGCACTGGGTGGTCAGGGGTCACCTGGAGGGGGGGGTTTGCTGACACCACGTGCAGGTGGGGGCACAGGAAGGACAAAACCTCGTGGTGCTGCCAGTCGTGGTTCAGTTCAGCCGTGGCTCCGCTGGCATCGGCCTCCCCAGGACATCAAATTCTTGTGGAACCAGAGAATTCCTGTGTGTTCATTTTTATGTGGGGATTTTACAGCCTTTTATAACGAGATTTAACAGCATAAAACGTTGGCACACGGTGAAAATTGGGGAAAGTTCAGCCATCTCATTTGGGCAGGTTGTGCTCACAGGCACTCACACTTGCAGACAGTTTAATAACAGTATTTGGCACTGTCTCTTCGAGCTGCTTAAACTAATTAATGCATTTGCTCCCCACAGGATGAAACTGAGTTTTCAGATACATTTCCAACATGATGTGCATGATCGCTAAATATTTCATTCTTTTGAACTCTTAACTTCACGAGTGTTTTATGTGGGAGCAGAGGCAGGGCATCTTCTGCCATGAAAAATGTGCAGTGGCTCTGGCAAGTGGATAATCTGTGCCCCTGTCTGTGAGAGGAGGATAATCTGTGTCCCTGTGTCAGCCCATCCTCGGGAGTTTGGGCATCACGAGGCACTCTGGTGCTGGGGGCTCTGGAGCTGCCCCATCCTCCCTCAGCTGCTCCATGTCCAGATGTACTTTGTTCCCTTTTCTCCCTGATTCCAGCAGGTTCCCAGAAGTTTCAGGTCCATCCCATCCCAACCTGCCAAAACTGAGGGTAAGAAGGGGATTTTCTGCACTGGGTGTTGGTTGTTTAAAAGATGCCATCAAGGCATCCCCAGGACCCCTGAGCAGGGGGGTTAAAACTAATCCTGCCAGATTAAAAAGGTTAAAAAAATAGTGAGGACCAATTTGGTTTGAAATAAACCTTTCTGAAGGAATCACAGTAAACAAAATCTGTTTGCCTAAGGAAACCCTCGTAGCAATCAGCCAGTAACACAACTGCTTGTGCTAATGAACCCAAAGCTGTTAATGTGGTTTCTTCAGTTAAATTGATTCATGAATTTTGAAGAGAACATTATCTAATGAATTTTCTTTGAATAGAAAGCAATTAAAAGGACAAATCAGTCTGATTAACCCCAAAGTCACCCTACTGCCACAAATGGTGTACAGTTTGAAATTATATCATAAAAAACTAGAGCAGATTTGCTATCTCTTTGCCCTCTACTAATCCATGTAAATTAATGAACAACAAAGTTAATTTCTTTGATGACCCTTTTCTCGTATCACCTGGATTATGCTGATGTTTAATTTGCTTAATGTTATAATAAAGACTAAACAGATTTTTTCAATGAAGTGATTATCATTCCCTTCAGTTAAGAAGTGATTTTTATTATTTAACACACACATAACGCCGTATGGGTTTCCTTTAAGAACAAAATCACATTTCTTTACCTTCCTACAGAAGGTAATCAATGTCTTTTTTGACAACTAAAGAAAGAAAATGGTTTTAATCAGTTTGTTTCTTTGCCAGAGCAGGAGGCTGAGGCTCTCAGCTGGGGGAAGGGGTCTCTTCTCCTTTTTTTTCCCTTTTTCAGTCACCAGCTCACTCCTCTCAGTAAGTTATCCACAAGTTAGCTCTTCAAAGCTTTTCCGAGTGCCTTGGAAGAGCAAGAGGTGTTCAACCCAACTCAAATCCAAACAGGACTGTGCCTTTTCCTTCCTCAAAACAATCCTGAGCTGGGTAACACCCTGAGATGCCGAAGCGAGCAGCTCCTAATGCATTTGCTTGTTCATTATTTCAGCAATTGGAACACTTAAACCAATTTGCTGCCGAACTAAAATTAAAATAATGGCCGACACATTACATTTTCTTTTCCCCCTGTATCACCAAGGATGTGCAGGACGTTCAAGGTCACAGCCAGTCCTTCCACTTAGCAGTGTGTGCAGGGCTGAGCAGTAGCTCGGGGGTCTCCACGGTGGAACGCAGCCAGCCGGGGTAATTCGGAGAGCGCTGGCTCTAGGGCGTCTCTGCCGCGTCCCAGCTGAAGTTGGAAATTAGCTGGAGATGCCAGGCCTTTGTCAGATAGGTACAGCCACTTATTCCTTCCCTTTTAATTTGACTCTATGCTAATTTGTACTCCGCCGATTTAATGGGAAAAACCACATTGTACGAGTTAACAGGATAATTGTACTCGAAGCAAATTAAAAATAGAGGAAAATCAAAGCCTTAAATCCCTTTTTTATAGTGATCGGTTACTCCAAGCGCTCTCTCTGATAATCATGCATTTAAATGTAGTCATATAGGGCACAATAACAGGACAGTGCACGGGGCTGCTCCAATTTAAACTGGAAAACTGCCATTGAGCCTCGCTTGGCGTTGGGGTTTTTGACTGTTTCATCCTGATTTCTGCAGTCAAGCAGCACTCACTCCCTTTGCCTTGCAGACTCCTTCACCAGGCAGGTGCTGTGGACCCTGCTGAACGATGTGAAGTTTGGGGAGGCCGTTTCCTACAAGCAGCTGGCAGATCTTGCTGGCAACAGCCGAGCAGCCAGAGCCGTGGGAGGAGCCATGAGGAGCAACCCGGTGAGTCCACGGCATCTTCCAGCCCAAGCTGGTGGGAGATGCTGGATTTAGAGAGCTCTGCGGGCTGAATGTCATTAGATTAAATTTATCTGCTCTGAAACCTGGTCTGCCATGAGGAATAAATGTTTTTAATCAGCAATAATGCACAGCCCAGTTTAGAGTGATTTATGCCCTACCACTTACGGTGTTGGGTTGGGAAGAGAAGCGCTTCTGTTACTCACCAGCCTCTGCACAGTTTGTTGTTCTCAAACTTTCTTACGTATTTTTAGGTCAGGGAAGTCTTTTGTCTTCCACATGGACCTTATTTGGCAGGTTATGAGTGGTTCTGGTCGTGTTAAAAACAGTCCATCCACTCTGGCATAAATATGATTCTGAAAACAAGGCCAGGAGAACCCTGGGCTAGTGGAAGGTGTCCCTGCCCGTGGCAGGGGGTGGAATGGGATGAGCTCTAAGGTCCCTTCCAGCCCAAACCAGTCTGGAATTCTGGAGGTGAGTTCCAACCCAAACCAGCTGGAGGGAGCAGCACTCTGGGTTAGGCCTGTGGATTTTGGAAAAACATTATGTTACACTAATTGATCTCTGTCCGTTTCCCCAGTAATTATCTTTCCCTTTTCTTCATCTGGTTGTGGCTTTTCAGGTGTATTCATGCACCTGAGTCACCCAGGCTGGTGTCTGAAGCTGGTGTGTGGTTCAGTGGGTGCTGTGTCCCGGTGTGCCTGGGTTGGGATCAGCCCCATCCTGGCTGGCAGGGTTTGGGGGCTCAGATGGATGGACCTGCACTGTTTGAGGAGCAGTTCAATTCCCTAAAGCCACAGGGTCACAGAACCCCAGAACAATTCAGGTTGGAAGGGACCTTAAAGGCCATCTTATTGCACAGTTCCCCATGGGTAGCACCCAGCCAGGGAGACCCACACAAGTCCTTGTGGGGTTGGGCTGTACGGCCACCCTGGTATTTCCAGCATCCATCAGATCTCCCTTTGAAGCAGCTCCTATAAGCAGCACAGAGCAGCGTTTTGTCAATGCCCCACATTGTACTTGACAATACAAACTATTTTAATATGATGGAATGCTTTCCAATATAATCTGGTGTACATTAAGATGAGGCAATCCGATGCAAACCTGCAGGAAACAGTTCTCAAAGAATAACAATCCAGCGTTGTGCAAAAGGAGATGTAATTGCTATTGCCTAGAAATGTACCCAGCTTTGCCCTCAGGCTGCAGTGGAGCAGCAGCATCCAAAGTAGCGGTAACAGCAGGTTGTGGTGTGAAAATTCCTGCTTTTTCCCCTGTGAGGAAGGATGAAAATAGTTCTGAAAATATACAACAAAGCTACTGCAGTTTTTTTAAATGGGGTCCTAGTTATTATTGCCATTTCCCAGCCCATACCGTGGCCGCAGTGGTTTCTGTCCCCAGCAGAAAATTTTTAAGCTATAGTTATAGATAATAATGTATAGCTGTAGGGAAAAAGAGCTGTATTAATATAATACCACCTCAATATTTCATCATAGAAAGCTGATGATTAAAAAAAAAAAAAAATCAGTACTATAATGAGAGTCCTGCCCATTGCAAACCACAATTTTGCCAGTGCTCATCTCCTGGAGGTAATCTGAAATTCCATCCATATTCCACGTGCAAACACACACACACACATCGTCCTTTTGCACTTCAGTGTGAGCAACTGTTCACTGCTCCTCGTATTTCCCACAGAAATGTCTCCCTGGTCCTTCACCTATGAGCCATCCTGTGCAGGTTGGCTGTGCGTAATGCACATGGATTTTATGCATGAGGTGAAATATAAAGATAAATTGTGGCACTGCAGAAAACCCCCTCACCTTTGTTAGTTCTATATATAAAGCCATCAACTCTTGCGAAAACAGATTTTCTGACCCAATTTGCAACTCCTCTACGTTGCAGCCTCATACAAATGTTATTAAAGAAAATACTGAGAGGACCAGTGTGAAAACAACACGGGAGGTCAGAGATTCCTCAGTAACCACCCAGGGTCTAAACCCTCAGTCCAAACCCCAAACCCATCCCTGGAAGTGCTCAAGGCCAGGTTGGATGGGGCTTGGAGCAGCCTGGGGTAGTGGTAGATGGATTTGTGATAAACCTGATTTAGTGAGGGTGATAGTACCAGGAAAAAGGACCCTTTGAAATAACCCTGAGCCGGGCATCCCACATCATCCCTCAAACATTTGGATAAAATCACAAATCTCACCTTTCTCCGCCAGATACCAGCCTGTTTCTCCCTCCTACAAATCAAGGCTTGGTCTTTAGTTTGGGCAGTGTACATCCCACAGGTTTCCCCTGGAAGCTGGGGTGCTTCACATAATTCATGGGCTGACCTTCAGCTTTAGGAGAAGGTGAAAGAGGTGCCAGCAGCAGCTGCCTCAGTTTTTTCCCAGGACAGGGTGGGGATGGCTCACCTTTCGCAGGAGAAACTTCCCGGAGTTTGCTGTGGTTCACACTGATTGCAAGGTCTGTGGTCCTCAAAGGGAACCCATAAAGTTCAATTAAAAATCTCATTAGACTGGTAGAGGAGGATCAAAAAGAAATCACAGAGGCTCATGGGAAATGGAGAATGTTGGGCTGATTAGTCCAAGGCCATCCTAAATGAGTGTTCTGTGCCTTAAATAAGATGTCTTCAGCGGTCTGATCACGGCACTCAGAGCTGCCTGCGCTGGGTTTGTGCCCTCTGCAACTGTGCTGCTCCTTGGGCTCACCCCAGCCAGGGGCACAGCCTGGTGCTGGTATCAGTCTGTCCTAAATCAGGGGTATTACATCAATCCATCCTGAGTCATGGATATAATATTGAGCTACACCATGGATATTCAGGCAAAATGTATTGAGCACTGGGGGAGCAGTCATGCACTTGTGAGAAGATTGTGAAGGGTGGATCTGAAGCATTGTGGACACATAGAAGGACCTGTGTGCTCATTCATGGAATCATGGAATGTCCTGAGCAGGAAAGGACCCACAGGGATCATGGATCCAGCCCCTGGCCCTGCCCAGACCCCCCAACAACCCCACCTGGGCACCCCTGGCAGTGCTGCCCAAACGCTCCTGGAGCTCTGGCAGCCTCGGGGCCGTGCCCATTCCCTGGGGAGCCTGGGCAGTGCCCAGCACCCTCTGGGGGAAGAACCTTCTCCTAATATTTTCATTCCTAACATCTGCACTGCCTTTGGTGGCTGGTGATAACCTGGGACCCACCTTGGGTCACATCACAGGATTTGTTTCTGCTGGGGAAGAGGGGGAGAAAAAGCAGGGGGTGGAACATCTTTAAGATCCCTTCCAGCCCAAGCCAGTCTGGGATTCTGTGACATGAGCAAACCACAAGACTCTTTTTTGCTGAGTGTGTCTCAATGTGATACCTCAGCTGTTTCCATTATGGCCTGGAGCAGGAGCTCTCCAGACCTTCAGCTGTGCCATGGGACGGTTCCCTCGCCTCAAACTGAACACTGGGAACGACCAGAGCACCAGAACTTGCTAAATGCAGTTCAGAGTGATCAATCCCATGGGCAGGGAGTTTTCCCCCCACCTTTTTTCCCTAAACAAACGCATTCTGGAGGAGTTGGTTTATTCACAGATCGCCATGAGCGTTAATGACCGGCCCAGCCTTGTTCTGCCACTCACCCAGATGGCTGTTGATAAAGATTTAGCATCATGTTCCGAGTGTCAGGGCTGTCAGTAGTGCTGAACCATTTGACCAGAAGAAAAAACGCACAGGGAGCTATTGATTACAGCTTCTCAGTGTCACTTGTTCACCAGGATTTAGGTATTGATGAGGCTGCGAGTGAAAACAAGCTCTTTCCCTTGTGGGCCTCTACCCAGAAGAACAAAAGCGAAGTTGGAGAAAATATTCAGCTGGTGCCCGAATCAGAGGGACTCCAGCATCGATCTGAGGGCTCCTTCATGTTATTTTTTTGTTGGAGACAAATCTCTGGGTTTGGAAGTTTTATAGCGTTTGAGGTAGGGGCTGTGTGTGTGATGGATTCGTGGAGTAGAGGAATTAGATTTCACAGCATGAAGATTTCAGCAGCACTATAATATTATGAGCTGCTTGGTTATTGATAAAAATTACATTAAATGTAGCTGAGGCATTAAAGCTCCAGACTAGGGTAGTTCTCCCTCTAAAATGTCCTTAGGGCCCTAATAAATTTTAGCAGGTTTAATTATTTTAGTAGGCTGAACGTTGTCACCACAATTAAGCCAAACTGAAGCAATATTCAATATTTTTAAATTGCAGTGCTGGTATGGTCTTTGTACCACTTCTACATCCAGAGCTGTGGAGGGTGACGGGTGGGTGCTTGTGTTGGGACAATCTCAGCATGGAATTCTTTGGTTTGGGCATGGAAAAAAGTGGCATTTATTTCATCCCTCCTCTTTTTCGCTTGGTGGTGAGCAGCTCAGCCCCATTTCCCTGTGCTGTGAACGGGTCCTGCACCCACCCAGGGATCATCCAAGACCCCACACTTGGAAACAAAGTCCTTTTTTTTTTTTCTCCACCGAGATTTATAACCTTACCACCAAAATCTGCTGCTTCACTATGTGTATTTTTAAAGGACTGCAAATGAACCTCAGACATGTTCTACGGTGTATTATTATGGCTTTGTCAAGCCAAGCCTCCTGCAGTAACTGCGGGGAGTGTAAAGGCAGAGAAACCCTAAAACAGAAAAACACTTGCAAAAAAAACCACAATTTCTTTGAAGAAGTCATAAAGCAACTGTGGGATGGCCTGGCATGGAGCAAAGCTTTTACTGGTGCTCACTGGAGTTGTCACAGATGCCTGAATCACGTGGGGCATTGCCACCTCCAGATAAAGCAGATACTGGAAGCATTTTTTACTTAAACCTTGATCAACAATAAGCACCTGTGTTTATTCCCATTTAATGTGGGCTGAGATTAAGATTTTAAATTTCAGGCATTGAAAACAGTTAGGAAAACTGAAGGAACACCCCAAAAATAAAATCCTCTCAATTTATGGTCTGGCCAGAAGCTGTTCAGCTACTTTGGCTCAAATATACCACAGTGCTTGAACTGTAATGATTAAATGGGATTAAAATGAGTCAGGGTAAAGTGTGTAATTTGTCTGTGTGTCTGCTTAGAAATAAATTACAATTTTTGACTTGAAATATCCAGATTTGTGAGAACTGCCCTTTTGGGTGAGTTACTGTTGTCCCAGCTCCACCGTTGCAATGCCATTACTATGCAGTTACCAAAACACACCCGTGATTAGAGATGATGTATTGCAGTTTTTATGGTGTGTACTTCAGCTATGATAATCACCTGTAATAAAAAAATAAAAAAAAAAGCCCCACATTTATGTTCTTCTCTGCATTATCAGTCCATTATGTAACTTCTGGCATTGATTTTGCAGAATCTGTGTCGTGTGGTTGTAAATGATAGGGAGTAGAAGGCAGAGAGGGGGCGGAAAAAGAGTTCTTAGAATTGGTTAGGTCGGAGTGAAACTTCTCCTGTTGGATGTTTTAAAAATTCATAACCCATTTTGGATTGACTTGCTGCTAAATAATAAATGGTGCCTTGGTCTTCCAGAGAATTTCTCTGGGGTACAAGTGGAGGTGCTGCACTGAGGATCTGCCAGGGAGCCGAGGCACTGGGATCCCTTCTCAGTAATCTGTATTTTCCCAGAAGTCCTCTAATCCTGGGATGATCATGGAATCCCAGAATGGAAGGGACCTCAAAGCCCACCCAGTGCCACCCCTGCCATGGGCAGGGACACCTCCCACTGTCCCAGGCTGCTCCCAGCCCCAATGTCCAGCCTGGCCTTGGGCACTGCCAGGGATCCAGGGGCAGCCCCAGCTGCTCTGGGCACCCTGTGCCAGGGCCTGCCCACCCTCCCAGGGAACAATTCCTTCCCAGTATCCCATCTAAATAGTTCTTCACGTGCATTTTGGGTCTGTGAGGTATCGGCCCCCGCCCTGGGCACTGAGGGCTTGGCTGGCACGGGGCAGCAGAACCTGCTGCTGCAGGGAAGAATTTATATATGGTGTTTAATATCTCAGGTTTATCCTTCTAAAGACTTTACATCATTTTTATGTATTAAAATTCCTGTCCACGTCTATTTTTTCCCTAAGAACTGGGGTGATCTCGGGGGTGGTGATCAGCTCCGTTCATGCTCTGCCGGGAGCGTGGCCCTGATGTGGCTGCTCCGTGTCCCTGCAAGCCCGGTGCCACACAGCTCCTGCATTTTAGAGTGCTGGATTTATAGACTCGTGGAACCACAGCATCATTCAGGCTGGAAAAGACCAAGCCCATCGAGTCCAGCCTGTGGCAGACCCCACCAGGGCACCGAGGGCCGCATCCCGTTGTTCCCGGCGCGTTCCCCGCACGTTCCCCTTGGCCTCACCCTTTGCTCCTCCCGGATTTTTGTGTGTTTTGCAGATCCCCATCATCATCCCGTGCCACCGGGTGATCCGCAGCAGCGGGGACACCGGCAGCTACGGAGGGGGACACCTGCTGAAGGAGTGGCTCCTGTCCCACGAGAAGCTGCAGAAGGAGAAGCTGGCGCGTTGATGCGGCCGCTAACCAGCCACGCCACACAGCCACGGCTCCTGGGCTTGTAACAAGCTCTCAGAGCACCCAGCAGAACTCAGAAAAATGGTAAATATTTGAGTGACATACAAATATAATGCAACATCCAAAGTGAAATGTGTGGTGGCACCACTATATTAAAAAAGCGGGATGCGTCCTGGGGGAGGCAGCTCGGCTGCCCTTTCTTGTTTTTACATTTTACAGCAGAATGACTACAGCGATCCAGGCCTGTTGTGCATGGATTTTGTTCCCATCTCCAGTCCTGTTTTGTTCTATTTTTAATGTCCATTAAAGCAGGGATAAGGGAGTGGGAGGGACGTGGCAAATACGAGGTGGAAGCTTCCCCCTGAGGAGGCGTCTGGCTCGCGGCGGGGGCGGCCCAGCCTGGCACGCTGGGCCCTGCCCGCCCCTGCCCAGCTCCCCCTCCCCACTTTGGGGCATAAAATGGTGTTTTACCTCAACAGGAGTTAGGGGGGCACAGGGAGATCTATGCAAAAGCAGGCAGCTGTTGAATTCCTTATTCCTGCCTTTTCTTTTTGGACTGGGAGATGGGAATTTTTTTTTTTTGCATCAACAGGGGAAGAGGTGTTGCTGGAAAACTGTACATTTTGGATGAGCGGTTTGATTCGCCAAATTAAGCAAAATATTGAAAAGCTCATCGTAGTTGCTTCCTTATCAGCAGCACATTCCTTTATCATTTGAGTTTTCCTTCAGATTTCTGCTTTTCTCTGTTACCCAAAGCTTTATTTCCCGTAGCCTCTCCGTAGGAATGATTCAAGAGACATTAAAGCTAAATTTTGAGGTGGTTTTAGCAAGGTTCTCTGCGAGTACGAGCCACCAGAAGCTGAAATTTCCGGTATGGGAATCGTAAATTGTAACATGGAAATACTGATTTTTTTATGTGTTTTATCATATTTTCATGGATGTCTCTTTAGAAAGGCCATTGCTACCCCCCAAAAATTATTGTGTGGCGATGCGTTAGTTAATCCAGGGTTATTGATACCTCGGAATTACTTCAATAAAAAAACTGCTTTGCATGTGCAAGTGTCTTTGGGTCTGTTTATAAATAAAACACAGGGTGTGATATATGGGGAAAATAAACTATACCCCACTGTACAATATAAAGCTGTATTTTTATCAAGGGTTTCTCGTGGCGATATAAACCACAGAAGCAAAGCTCAAGTGGTTTGTACGTGTCACCAGAACCCCGAGATAAAAATATGGCCTTATAATATGTACAGTTTGGGTGTATTTTATTATTTCTTTATATCTCTGATACATGCTGCCACCAAAAGCAGGCGGCAGCAAACGTCAACTTTAACCTTTCCCACATTTGCATCCCTCGATGGGGTTTTTTTTCAGGTATTTGGGTTTTTTCAGGGATGTGACTTTGTTTTTGTGGGGACGGGGATGGGGAGAGCTGGGTTTGGGGTGGGTAGTGCCTTTCCCAGGGAAACAGCCAACTTTGGGAGTGAAATCCTGTTCTGAGGCAGAGATTCGGGGTGGGCAGGGACAGGCAGGGATAGAGAGGGACAGGGATGGGCAGGGATGGACAGGGTAGGGATAGACAGGGATGGGACAGGGACAAGGAGGGATGGACAGGGAGAGGGGCAGGGCCAGTCAGGAATGGAGAGGGACGGGTGAGGTGGACAAGGATGGGCAGAGACAGGGATAGTCAGGGATGGACAGAGCCAGGAAGGGATGGACAGGAGCAGGGGCAGGAGCAGGGACAGGGATATAGGGATAGGGACAAGGATAAGGGCAGGGATATAGGGACAGGGATATAGGGATAGGGACAAGGATAAGGGCAGGGATATAGGGACAGGGATATAGGGATAGGGACAAGGATAAGGGCTATAGGGACAGGGATATAGAGACAGGGATACAGGGACAGGGATACAGGGACAGGGCTATAGGGACAGGGCTATAGGGACAGGGATACAGGGACAGGGATATAGGGACAGGGCTATAGGGACAGGGCTATAGGGACAGGGATATAGGGACAGGGATACAGGGACAAGGATACAGGGACAGGGATACAGGGATACAGGGACAAGGATACAGGGACAGGGATACAGGGACAAGGATACAGGGACAGGGCTATAGGGACAGGGATACAGGGACAGGGATACAGGGACAGGGATACAGGGACAGGGATATAGGGACAGGGCTATAGGGACAGGGATACAGGGACAGGGATACAGGGACAGGGATACAGGGACAAGGATACAGGGACAGGGATACAGGGACAGGGCTACAGGGACAGGGATACAGGGACAGGGCTATAGGGACGGGGCTATAGGGACAGGGCTACAGGGACAGGGATACAGGGACAGGGATACAGGGATACAGGGACAGGGATACAGGGACAGGGATATAGGGACAGGGATACAGGGACAGGGATACAGGGACGGGGCTATAGGGACAGGGCTAGAGGGACAGGGCTAGAGGGACAGGGATACAGGGACAGGGATACAGGGACAGGGATACAGGGACAGGGATACAGGGACAGGGCTATAGGGACAGGGATACAGGGACAAGGATACAGGGACAGGGATACAGGGACGGGGATACAGGGACGGGGCTATAGGGACAGGGATACAGGGACAGGGATACAGGGACAGGGATACAGGGACGGGGCTATAGGGACAGGGCTATAGGGACAGGGATACAGGGACAGGGATACAGGGACAGGGATATAGGGACAGGGATACAGGGACAAGGATACAGGGACAGGGATACAGGGACGGGGATACAGGGACGGGGCTATAGGGACAGGGACAGGGCTGTAGGGACAGGGCTATAGGGACAGGGATACAGGGACAGGGCTATAGGGACAGGGCTGTAGGGACAGGGATACAGGGACAGGGATACAGGGACAGGGATACAGGGACAAGGATACAGGGACAGGGATATAGGGACAGGGATATAGGGACAGGGATACAGGGACAGGGATACAGGGACAGGGCTATAGGGACAGGGCTGTAGGGACAGGGATACAGGGACAGGGATACAGGGACAGGGATACAGGGACAGGGATATAGGGACAGGGATACAGGGACAGGGATACAGGGATACAGGGACAGGGCTATAGGGACAGGGATACAGGGACAGGGATACAGGGACAGGGATACAGGGACAGGGATACAGGGATACAGGGACAGGGCTATAGGGACAGGGCTGTAGGGACAGGGATACAGGGACAGGGATACAGGGACAGGGATACAGGGACAAGGATACAGGGACAGGGATACAGGGACAGGGATACAGGGACAGGGATACAGGGATACAGGGACAGGGATACAGGGACAGGGATACAGGGATACAGGGACAGGGCTGTAGGGACAGGGATACAGGGACAGGGATACAGGGACAAGGATACAGGGACGGGGCTATAGGGACAGGGATACAGGGACAGGGATACAGGGACAGGGATACAGGGACAGGGATACAGGGATACAGGGACAGGGATACAGGGACAGGGATACAGGGACAGGGACGGGCGGTGCCGTTCGCGCGCTGCCCGACAGAGGGCGCGGGGCCGGGGCCGCGGCGGGGCCGGGTCCCCCCAGGTTTGGGGGGTCTGGGGGGCACCGGGAGGGACTGGGGGGGCTTTGAACGGAAATAACCCTCAACAGCCAAGTACACATTTGGCATTAATGAAATGCGTGTATTTGTGAGTGTGCGTGTGTGCGTGTGTACATCTGTAGAAAAGACAAATGGCGTGGGTGCATACATTTCTATAGACACATTTCGTGTATTGTGTGTATAAATAAAGTTGTGATAAAATAATGCGACGCCAAGGAGGTGCAGGGGTTGGGGTTGGGCTTGGGCTTGGGTCACTCTCTGCCCCCACAGGTGCCCAGGAGTCTTCATCCCGTGGGTGGGGCTGGGGACAGTGTCTGGAGCTGATGAAACACCCCCACACTCTCTATGTGAGACAAATGAACCCCCCTGCCCCCTGGCAGGCACCAGCATTGTGCTTTTTTCCCAGGAATTGGGTTCCCCTGCCCTGCCAGGCCCCCATCCAGCCTGGCCACGCACATGGCACATCCTGGCCTGCAGCATCCCGGACTGGCACGCTGCTGCAGCCATTCCCAGGGCCAGGGATAATGAAAGATTCAAAAATAATATTTGTTTTGGCAGAATTACATTTAGAATGAAATAGATGCCCTTGACCAGGGAAGAAACTGAATTTTGCAGCAGGTCCTTTTTTTCCCCCCATACAAACAGGCTCTGCAGCCAGTCCAAGGCAAATGGGAATATTTTTGAAGGACTCCCTTGTATTTCCTGCATCAGATTTGCAGCAGAACTGCAGCCACACTGGTTGTACTGTTCGATGCCAGGATGAAAAATGCAGATTCCACCCCATGTATCAATCCCAAATGGGAAAGGGCCCCAGGCTCCAGGATTGTTACAGATCACTTCCATGCACGCCGAGTTTGCGGCATAATGAGCTCAGACTGGAGGCATCTTGAACAGAAAACCGATTCATTGGCGTGGTGGGGACGTTTTTAGATATGTGCCCAGATTTCCTGGTCTTTGGAATTAGAGGAATTAGTCATCTGATCGGGACGAGAAAGATCTGGCCCTTAAAAGTTTCCATTTAATTTTTTTAAGCGGTTCTCAAGCATCAGGAACTTTTTTTTAAGTGATAATTGATATTTTCTGTCAGTGGAATTGATGTTGTTGGTAGGACACATCACTGTGCAAATTGTGTTAAGTTACAGATAAGGAGTGGTGATTTGAAACTGTTCCTGTTAACATTTATTATTATTTTTGTTATTATCATCATTACTGTTATGTTCTTTAAGATCCCTTTCACCCCAAACCATTCTGTGCTTCTGTGATTATTATTTCTTCTAGAAAAATCACAGATTGCTACTTTTAATCATTTTCCCCACTATTTTAAATTTATATTATCTATAAATACTGTGTTGCACCCAGCTTCAAAAGACTTGATATTAACGTGGTTATTTATTGGGAAAGGTGGTGTTGCAAAGCTGCTTCCTTAGAGAAAATGCAAAAATGAGTAAACCTTTAGAAAACCCCTTAAAAACTTAAAGCGTGGCATTCCAAGGGGAATCCTGTAAGGTTTAGGGACTATTTCAAGAATAATTTCCCAATAAGAACCTTCCAGGAATGCAAAAACCCTCGAAGAATTGCGTTTACAGGTTTAATTGTCATTGCTTTTATATTCTTGGAGAAATGGAGCAGAAATGAGGTTCCGAGGCTGCCGTGTGAGGGGCCGTGCCCTGCGCTCCCCGCCCCTGCGCCGGCTCAAAAACAATGGCAAATATTCCTGGCAGCCCCTCCCTGGCCATTAGAGAGGAGATTTCGGCGCTGCTGATGTGCAAACGCAGCTTGTCAAAGGCCCGGCTGCTGGTTGGGTTTGGAATAACGTGAGTAGGGTGTGAGAAACAAACACGCACACGGAGTGTGTGCCTGGGAACAGCGACATTCCTCCCGTTCTCTTTCTTTTCCTCCTTTATTCCTCTTTGTTTTTCTTTTTTTTCCCCTCTTTTTTTTCTATTTTCTCTTCTTTTTTCTCTTTTTTCCCTTTTTTCTCTTTTTTCTTTTTTCCTTTTTTCTCTTTTTTCTTTTTTCCTTTTTTGTCTTTTTTGTCTTTTTTCTTTTTTCCTTTTTTGTCTTTTTTTCTTTTTTCTCTTTTTTTCCCTCTCTTCTTCACTTTTTTTTCCCTCTCCTCTTTTTTTTCCCAGAAGCTGTGTCCTAGCAAAACCCTTAATCCCTCCCTGTCCTCAAACCTTGGCTCTCCACGTGGTTGCCTTTTCCTACCCCTTGTTTTTGTTGCTCATCACTTTTAGCCAGACACGAATCCTCTATTTCCTTTTCCCACTCTTCCAAACCCTTTTTCCTCCCCCAGTTATTACTCCAGGGGGATCAAGGGAGAGCAGCCCCCGCGTTTTGCTCCTTGCCCAGCCGGGGTGATGCAGGGATGGGGAGCCAGCGCTGTTCCCGAGCCTGATCCAGACCAGCCCCTGTCCCGTGTGAGGGAATGTGGAGCCGGGGTCCGGAGGAGGTGCCCAGCCTGGCCGGAGCCGGGGGTCTGGGCTCCATCAGCCGCGGCCGGGATGCAGGAGCTGGACCACGAGGTGCAAATTGACGTGAGAGGGATGCTGGCAGCACCTCGGGCTGATGAAAGGACATTGTTAACAAGCCCTTAACGTTTCTCATTAATGGCTGGCGTGGGCGGCTCGGGTTTTTTGCGCTGAAAAAAGCCAGAAGACCAAAAAAAAAAAAAAAAAAAAAAAAAAATTCCACCTGGGCAGTAATTAAGATCGATCCCGTGCGTGGAGTTATCAATTTTTAAAACCTCTTTAAGTGCCTTATTTAGTTATTTTAAACAGGGCTTTTTATTTGTTGCTGCGAGTTTTCCTGGAGGAGATGGGAGCGTGGGGGACTCCTGCTGGGCTCTTCTCCTGGATCAATCATCATCCAACCCGCAGGAAAGGGGGTGCTGGCCCATCCCTCCCACTGCCCGTGGATGCTGCGAGGTGCCAGGGCCGCCCATCCAGCTGGTCCAGTGCTGGGGGTGTTGTCTGAGGCGGAATTGCTTTTCTTTTGCCGAAATTCTCGCTGCAGATGGCAGCAGGGGAGATTAAAGAGGAGCTCCTGCTCGCTGGGTTGGCGTGGGAGGAACAAGGAGGAAGGTGAGGGTCGAGCCCGGTGCGGGGGCTCTGCCCAGCCCCAGGATGGGGCTCAACCCAACTTAGGCACCAGCCGAGGTCAGACTGGCTGGGAGAGGTTGTGTTTAATTAAAATAACCCTCAGCATGACCCCGAGCGCAGAGCTGCTGGGAGCTGATGAGGAAAACAGCTGCAACCCTTTTATCTGAGGACGAGCCACCGCACGATGATGTAATTTTCATTTCCGATGAGCGCCGGGATGACCTAATTCCACACAGAATCTTGTCTCTCACTTCAAAGTAGGGCATTTCAGTCGATCTGGAATTCGGCTCCGCTCAGCCCCTCCCAGCCCTGCTCAGATCCAGGGCTGGAGCACCACGGCAGGACAGCGGGAGTGGGAATCCCAAGTGGGTTTGGGTGCAAATTTGACTCAAATCTTTAAAACTCCAGAGAGCAAAAGGAAACCCATTGAATTTCCATTGGTGCAGCCTGGGATGGTTTGGAGAATTGTTTTTGTCAACTGCCCAGAGCAGCTGGGGCTGCCCCTGGATCCCTGGCAGTGCCCAAGGCCAGGCTGGACATTGGGGCTGGGAGCAGCCTGGCACAGTGGGAGGTGTCCCTGCCCGTGGCACTGGATGGGCTCTGAGGTCTGTCCAACCCAAACCATTCCATGATTCTGTGATTCTACAACTTTGTTCTCGTGGCTGAGCCTTTCCAGGAGGTTCAGTGTTGATTATGGCCCTTGATTTTGGGAAGCATAAACCTCAAACGTGGTCCTTATTTCTGCCTTCATGAATCAAACATATTATGTGCTTTTGAAACTCCCATCAATCAGCATGGTAAATGCAGGTTGAATTTTGGGGCGCAGTGAGCACACAGCAGCCTTTCAGTAGTTACATGACAAAATAACTGGTGGGAGGAAATGATTCCTTCATAGTGCCCAGAAAAAAAATCCCATTGTCCCGTCCGAACAAAATGCTCACAAGCAAAATTTGATCACAAAACCATTTTAATTTTTACTCAGAGAAAGTTTTCCCACGAGGGGCCCAGGTCAGCACCTGCCCCAAAGTGCAGGTGGCCCAGAGTTGTGTGGGCAGAGCCCTCAGGAGGCTCAAGGGTTTGCAGGAATTAGCGGGACATTGCGGCGTGAGCTGCTGCACCAAAGCATCATTTACAGACGGAATCGCGACGACGCAATAACAAACTTGGTGTTCCCCAGCTGGACTATGGATGGTGCCTCAGTAATCAGCTGGGATGGCTGGAAAGCAGCTCCTGTGCCCGGCCCCCTGGCCCCTTTGGCTCCCCCAGGCCCAGAATGAGGAGGAGCCCGAGGAGCAGAGGAAGGTGACCCCACAGGCCAGCGCCGTAATTCACAGGGACCCAGCAGAGATCATGTCCCAGCCTCACCCTCGGCAGCCGGGGGACACCAGCAGAGGCTCCTCGTGCTGCCAAAGGGCCCGGCGGGGTCAGGGCTGTGCCGAGGACACACAGAAAATGCCTTTTATTTTATCTAGAACCTGCAGAAATTTGGCCTTAACTCATCCCCTCAGGCTGAGCTGTTGTGGCTTTTACTGTTTTTGAAAGGCTTTCTGAAATGTGGCCTTCTTCACGCAAATAAATTTTAAAATATATAATATAGAGTGAGTGTATAACAATATATAATATATAAATTAATTTGGAGGGAGAAGACCGTGTGTGCTGGTCTTTTTCAGAAGCTGTGACTGAACATCTGACCAAGGCTGGATTTCTGCCACTGGAAGGGTTTATTTGGGCTGGGTTTTTTCAAACCTTTATCCAAAAATTACCATCCTAAACACCCCAGTGGATCAAAAGATGGACCACCACTGATGAACAGAGATCCAGCCTCTTCAGGAGCTCCATGCCTGCAGTTTGGAGCAGGATCAGGAAACGTGGTTTAGGAGAGAGAATCTCAATCTCTGCCTATCAAGATGTCCTGGTTTTGATAGGACACACAATTTCTGATCTGAGGACTATTATCCTTTTTACTTTCTGTGTCAAAAGTGAGGAGGATGGACCCCATGTGGCTGTGACAGATGAGTGGCAGGAGGGATGGGAAGAATAGAAATGGGGAAATAGAAAACTATCCTGGTTTTATATCTGAAATAGATACAATAGATAGATCCATATCTATATATCTACATAGATATGAGGTGAGTCCCACCCTCATGGCCAAGGCTGAGAAACTTCCCCCACAAAGAAGTAGTTCCGCTTAAAGCTCTATTTAAGTGAGGCCAAAATCAACCTGGAAAATAAAAGCAGAAATTGAAATGAAACTGGTATATTGGCCATGGAAGTCTGCATTTTGCAGCCTTTAAACTGCATTTTGCAGCAGGTTATTGGGCAAATATGACCGAGTGCAGAAGAGGATGGGAGTGGAATGAGGTTTGAACCTCCGAGCGTCGCGTGGCCTGGAGATCACCTCTGTCTCTGCACAGCAATATCAGGAGGCTGGAAACTCCAGACATGTTTGTTCACTCCCACAGCTGTTTGCAGCCTGTTTATCCTCCGAAATGAGCAGCCTAAGCCCACCCTGAGTTGCTGAAGAAGTGGCTGCTTTGAGGAGGAGCAGGCTGTTAATTGAGCAGCTCCTCGTCCCCGGCTCGGCAATCAGTCTTCCCGTTCCGCCGCTGCCGATGACCAGCAAACCTCCTCCAACCTTCTGGTTGTCAGGAAAATTGTGACAAGGCGAATGTCAGATCATGTGGAGCCTTCTGAATGTTTCTGACCCCTTCAATCTGTTTTCCAGCCTGGGTATGGCAAAGAAGCTGTGTTGGACTAATTGGTTGTCTCTCTTCTCCAGGCAGCAGATGAAGTCCAGGTACATAATCTGATTCTTTTGGATGAGCAGCATCCTGTCTTTCACAGCTTTATGTCGTGTCAGCCACTGCAGGATTGCTCTGGAAAAGTCCTTTTTTGCCAAAGCTGGAGCAGAAGATGTAGAGATCCTGCAGCCACTCATCTGCTGGGGTTGAGCAGTGCCCAGCGGAGGCTGCAGCCTCCCTCTGACTGTTACCAAGAAAAACCTGATTCATCCTCCTTGAAACACAAGATATTGCAGCTGCCAAGAGGAAGCGATAGCTTGGAAATGCTGCACTTCCATTGCTTTGTCTTAACTGATACACTGTGCTTTCAGGTAGAACATTCTGTGTTTGAAATGACCTACATAACCACTGAGCTTGATTTCACTCAACTGCCCTGCTCTCTGCCCGGTAGCTTTTATCCTGGACAGTGTTTTCAAGGCTTTTGAATTGTTTCCTGCCAGTGGCAGTAAAAAAATATGAGAGTATCAGGCTTGAATTTGGTGATCTGGGGGGGAATTAAAATACAGAGCTAAGAGGGAGCAGTGTTGGGTAAAACTGGCTGGAAACTTCAGAGCCAAATTGACCCCAGACATCAGAAAATGGTGTGTTGTAGTTAACCAGACTGTAGAACCATGGAATAGGTTGGGTTGGAAGGGACCTTAAAGCCCATCCACTTCCAGCCCCTGGGCAGGGACACCTCCCACTGTCCCAGGCTGCTCCCAGCCCCAATGTCCAGCCTGGCCTTGGGCACTGCCAGGGATCCAGGGGCAGCCCCAGCTGCTCTGGGTACCCTGTGCCAGGGCCTGTCCACCCTCCTAGGGAAGAATTCCATCCCAATATCCCACCCAAACCTTTAGTTCATAGTATCTAATCTAAACCTACTCTCAGTGTGAAGCCATTCCCCCTTGTCCTGGCACTCCAGGCTCTTGTAAATCGTCTCTCTTCATCTTTCTTGTAGCTCCCTTTAGGTACTGGAAGGCTGCAATTAGGTCACCCCAAAGCCTTTTAAGGAGGGGAAGCATATCTGCATTTACTTTTTACCTGAGAACACCCCCCAAAACTCCTCCAGCCCTCTTGCACAAGCACAGCAGAACTTTTCTGAGCACACAGCCCCAATTATTCCGACACCACGTTTTTGTTTAAGCATTAAAATTCAAGGCCTAAACACGCAGTTGGCAACTGGAGCTCAGAACATGCACGGTGCAAATGTGGATATATCTCGCCGAGTACACAGCCCATAAAATATGTAGTCTAAGATCACTCATTTATTTAAAGATGCTTTTTACCTCGGATGGAAAATGACACAAATCTAAATATTACAATGCCGAGTAATGTGTAACTGTCTGTACGTTATAGCCTTAACACCACACTTTTGATGCAGAAGAGATATAGCAGCTGCACTTTAATTTCAAGCAAATTGATCCCAGATGTAAATGTTGTTTTGTTGCATGGAAGATAGTGCACAGGTAAAGCAAATATCATTGGTTTATAGTCCAACAGAGTGTTGCAACAGGAGCCAGGCTCCCCTGCCCGGGCACACATAAAAGCCGGGAGGCTGCGGCAGAGCAGGGATGTCTGCGGAGGAGACACTGGAAAGAGACAGCTTTGCTTTCTACCCTTTAAAATCCAGCCACCTGTGATCTAAGGAGCTGTTTTGAAGCCAGGAAAGCATCGTGGTTTGTCAATTGTCCTGCAGGCAAAAATCTAAATTTGGCTTGTTTTCCATTTCTTTCGCTGCGCGTTTCGTAGACGTGGTTTTCTCCCGACGTATTTGTGTTTGGCATGAAAGAATGAAAGAAAGCCCTGGATTTACTGAGTCAGGAAACCACTCCTTTCAAAGGAAAAATAATAGTGGTAATTGGGCTTCACTTTGCCTGCAGATACCCCAACGTCTGTGGCACCGTGGGCAATGTATAAACAGCAAAATAGTTTCTTTATTGTCTCCTGCCTGTGGAGGATGGCAAAGCCCAAACATCCTGCTGTCACTTCTCTGCTTTTGAACAGCAGACCTTCTTACTTTTTGTGAAAGAGAGCAACCTGCTCGTCCAAGGAGGAGAAACCCAGAAAAGAACTCACCCCATTGCTGCTTCCCAGTATCAGCGCTCAGCCAAGCACAGCTCCCAGAGCTCAGGGACCTCCTCCGAGAGATTTCTCAGCTCAGTTATTCCTCCTTTTTTAAGAATGGCACATGTAGGACTCAGTTACCTGTGTGGGATCTGCCTGAGCAACCCTTCCCAGTGCAGGCTGAGTGCCAGTTATCCTGCAGGGTGGCTGGAAAATGCTGGGAAGGGCTGGGAAAAGGCTGGGAAGGGCTGGGAAAGGCTGGGAAAGGGCTGCCAGCGATGCCCTTCAGCTCTCACCTCCCATTTTCCCTTCTGTGAGCTGGATGTCTCAGGGCCAGTGTTTCCTGCTTCTATTTGCTGTTGGGTTTAGGTCAGCTCTGCAACTGGAGACACAACTTTCAGGGCCTGGAGTGCCAGGATGAGGGGGAATGGCTTCCCAGTGCCAGAGGGCAGGGCTGGATGGGAGATTGGGAAGGAATTGTTCCCTGGGAGGGTGGGCAGGCCCTGGCACAGGGTGCCCAGAGCAGCTGGGGCTGCCCCATTCAGGATTTCATGATTCTGTGCATTTCTGGCGGTTTCGCAAAGGCTGCAATTCACATAAATAGTGGGACTACTGTGTTTGGATCCTTATAAATCCTTATAAACTGATGCTTAAGTGATTGAAGTTAAACTTTTGAGAGCTCCTGCTTTCCAGCCACGCTCATTTAACTCCATTTCCTCCTGAATCAGTTGAGACAGAGTGGTGCCCAAGCTGTGCAGTGGATGTGTGGCCTTTCAAACACCTCAACATCTGGATAAATGTGTATATAACATACATAAAGGTGCTGCTGAAAGACAGGTACTTCTGCACAGCGTTTTTTTCCCCTCACAGTGCCAGGAATTGACTGAACCTGTCACAGGGGTGTATAAGATGTGTACAGCCTTGGTGTAGCAACTCTTGCAAGTATTTAGCAGTAAGACATATTGACCATACTCAGAAGCCCTTACTCAGACAAAACCTGGAGGTCAATGTGAGACTCGATTAATCCATTTATTCAGGAACAGCTCACTCTTTTGGGAAGGTTTTGAAGCACATAACTTTGCCAGAATAAAAAGTCAAGATTAAAATCCAGCCAGGACAGGGGAAGACACAGGGGATGTTCACCCACATGAGCTGTTCTCTGGTGGGATTGCAGGTGTTGCAGAGGAGGAAATGTGAATTTTTGGGTGGCGATGGGTGGCAGGAGGAGGCTGGGATGTGAGGGGAGGTGGCAGTGAGCACTCAGCCTGACAGAGCTGCTGTATAATAGCAGGGCACTCACCTCAAATCACAGGTTGTGAAAACTGACATTTCCATTCAAATTACTCCAATAGCCAACTGCTCCCCGGTGCAACTCCTTCTGTAAGTGACACAGTGACAGTGATCCAGGAATTTAACTTGCTGTTGTCTCGTTCCAAGTGGAATTATGAAGTTTGTGACACGCATTAGGAGGATGGCTCCTGGTCTCAGCCGGTGCTTTGTGTGTCGCTGCCATTAATCACAGGGCGAGGCAAAGCCGGGCGGTGGTGTCAGCTCAGGGTGGCTGTCCCTGCTGGGAGCTGCCGAGCTCTGCTCCTCATCTCCTCCTTTCCCGTCGTCTGAGCAAGCAGTTCCCACTCCACTGAAGTTTTCCTGGCACCTCCTGCTTCCTTGAGGGTTTTTTTTTAAGTCTCTCTCTTTAATTATGATGGGCAGATCATCTGTTCTTGACACATGAGTAGCTGATGGCCACATTGCTGTGCTCTCTCCTCTCCTCAGGGATGCCTCTTGGATTCTTTTTCTCTTTTTCTCTACTTGGCTTTCATTGCAAGTTGCCTTTTGAATTTCTGTCTAACCTTTTAAGCAGGAAGCCTTTTCTGTTCATAAAATAAGGCAGCAGATTTTGTGATTCGAGGTGTTTGCCACACACAGCCTGAAACTGTGGACAGTTTTTTCCCTACTTTTGCATTGCATCACCATTTGCCCCTTTGGTTCATTACGCTGCCCAGCTATCACCAAACTGGTTTGGGCTCCATGCTCTGGTGCCAGAGCCAAAGCATTTGGCAGTGGATTGCCTGTCTGTGCCTTAGATATTCCTAATCTTCGTCAAACCACTGCCACTGAAGAGCAGGGCAGAAGAATTTGAGGGGGGTTCTTGGTACCCCATGGTGACACCACTCAGAAGAAATTCTCAGGGCCCATCCAGCTGGTGCAGCCCCACAGGGCTGGGAGAGGTCAAGACAAGGTTGGGGGCAGGCTCTGGGCCCCCTTGTTGTGCCCTGCAGGACGTGGATGTTACAGGCCTTGGGAATTCCAGCCAGCCGTGGCAGAAGCCCCAGTCACAGATCTGAACATCCCCGAGCTCGAAAACCATCCACGTCTGGATCTAAAAACTCAAAACTCATCCCTCAAAACTCACGTTTGTAAATGATAGCCAGCAAATACATGGACCAGTTATTAAAGAAAATGTAATTATAAACTGACGTTGATCTACACTTCTTTAATAAGATATAGGCTTCATTATTGTTGTCACAGTCAGAAGAACTACTAATGCCAAGTTTTCACAGGGAATCATCACCTCCTTGGGCAGGGAGTGACTGTAACAGTGTTTTGCAGCAAAGCCTTCAGAAGAAGAGGAGAAGCTCCAGTGTGTGCTGAGTGTCTGTGAGTCACTGCCAGAGATGGAACAGCCACAACTTCATCCTCATTTACCGAACACGGTTGGGTTTATTTCATTTTTGAAGACAAATCCATCTATTGGACAAGGTTTGACCAAAACCATGGAATTTGCAGGCTGAGCCCCTCCTCCCCCAGCTCCCTCAGCCGCTCCTGGGGCTCCAGCCCCTTCCCCAGCTCCGTTCCCTTCCCTGGACATGCTCCAGCCCCTCAAAGTCCCTCTTGTCCTGAGGGGCCCTCAGCTGGATACAGGATTCGAGGTGGGCACAACCCTGCATGACCAGGGAGCTCCTGGTTGTCTCAAGGCACTTCTCCAGAGCAGAAGTGCTAAAACACATAAGAACCTCCCCAAAATTACTAAACAAGCAGATGCTCAACGCTGCCACAGAATGGAAAACCGCTGGAGCACGGAAAATAAATTTCAAATTTGGGGGTGCTGCAGCATTTGCAATTTCTGTTACAGAGACCGTTTCTTTTGCATGCTTTGGATGAGGAATAAATTAAACCCAACCAGTTTAGTGAATACCCAGCTGCCTTCTGAAGTTTCAGAAAACACCACTTCCCTCATTGTGGGACGGAACAAATCTCCTGTGGTCTGGCCAAAGGTGGGGTGAGAGCTCTGGGTTTGGGGCGAAGGAGATATTCCATAAAAATCGTGGCTTTCATGAAGATGAAGCACAGCAAAAGTAGCACAAAAGTGCTTTGATACTCTGGTGAATGGAGGATTAACTGCACAATGCTGTGAATTCACTGTGTCTCCTGTTTGTTTGCTGTTTGTTCATGGTGCCAGCAATAAAAATAATGTTTGGCTGCTAAAAGTGCTAAAAAAGGGCTTTTTGGTGCCCAGACTCTGTTTGCCAGCAGGTGAGTGTGGTGGGGAGGGAGAAGGGGGAAACCTCGGCTTCATTTATTTTCAAGGGTGGAAATTAAACGCTGGGAACCCTGATCATATTTTATTTCTTATCAAAACTCTTATCTCCGTAACTAAGCTCGCACAAACACCACGAAAAAAAGAAAAAAAACCAAAAGAAAACCAACCAAAAAATCAAAAACGACAAAAAATAAAACCAAAACGACAAAAACTAAAACCAAAACCACCAAACCCAGCCCGTGCAGCCTGGCAGGGTGGGTTATTTATAGCAGATCTCTGCCTTTTGTCAGCCTGGTGGGCTGTGGATGTCGCTCCCAAATAAACCCCATTCTGTGCAGCAGAAGAGGAGGAGTCCTGTGGAGAGCATGGATGTGAGCTCATGTCCATGAGACAGGGAGGGCTGTGGCACAAAGCACTGCTGGGCAAGAGCCACCCCAATCTAATCATCAGCTCTGGTCGTCAGCGAGAGCTGTGGGAGAAGACGTTGTATAAAGCAGACACATCCAGGAAATAATGCCTGCCCAGTGCAGCCAGATGGAGTGGGGATGTCCTGACAAAGCATTTGTTTTAATAAATGTTCAATTAAAATTATTTCTGTAGTGCAAGCATGGTCCAGAAGTAGTATGGGAATTAATAAGGTTGCTGGTAGAAACAAACGTTAGGGGAGTTGTGTGCTAGCTAAGAATGAGAGTTATAAAAAACAAATCTTGTCGTTTCTATAGGGTTGTTTTGTGTATGTGCAAACCAGGAAATCGTGGCTCACGTGCTGCTTTCAAATGATGTTTTTAAAATTCCAGCTCTTTTATTCACAAAAAAAAATCCCCAATAACAGCAACAGTTCCTCCCATGCCCAGGCAATGTGTCAGTAATCCCCAGGTTTAGATAAATAGAGGAACTGAGGAAAAACTGCAATTTATCTGTATTAGGGAAACAGATGGTTGAGTTGGGAGGGACCTCAAACCCACCCAGTGCCACCCCTGCCATGGCAGGGACACCTCCCACTGTGCCAGGCTGCTCCCAGCCCCAGTGTCCAGCCTGGCCTTGGGCACTGCCAGGGATCCAGGGGCAGCCACAGCACATCCACTGTTGAATCAAAATTTTATGGTAGCAGAGATCTCAGATGAGCAGAGGAAGATTTTTCTGGTTTCTACCCTGGTATAATTCTATTTATGTGGGAATTTGTGGGTACATGGATCCTGCATTACATGACCAGGGCTCTTCACACAGGTAAAATCGTGTAGGGGTTGAGCAGACCCTTTGCACCAGGAGTTTATTTTATTAATTACAGCCTGGTATTCATCCTCTTATTTGTTTATTTATCAAAATGTGATGTGTGCTTTAGTTTAGGTTAAATTTCTGGGAATGTGTGTTCACAGCCTCTGTGTGCAAGTGGAAGGCACCTGGAAATACACAGAAATTGGAGGTGGCCAAGGTAGGGATGGGTCTGACATTTACGAGCAAGATTCTGAAAATTCTAAAGCTGAGAATGTTATGTTTAATTTTCATTTTTAAATTATTTTAAGTTTAATTTAAATTTTCACTTATAATATTTATATTATATTATATTATATTATACTATACTATACTATACTATATTATATTATACTATACTATATTATACTATACTATACTATATTATATTATAATGTGTAACTATTAGATGGTGTGATATATTGTATATAATATTATGGTGGTATTATACAATAACTAATATAAACATAAATTTAAAATTTAAAAAGAAACCTTTTAATTTTGAAAGAAGACATTTGGTATTTCTCTGGAAAAATCCTACAAAGTGTAGTTTGGGATTCTTTTTAAAGGTGCTTTGTTCAGTTCAGCAATGAGACCTGAGTGGTTATCCTGGATCTTTACCCCTTATTTTGGATTTTATCTGTGCCTCTGGCCCAGCTCCAGTGCCCTGTTGGTGGCAGCACCGGGTGTCCCTTCCTGCCTGGGACAGTGCACATGGATATGGACACACTGTGATAAGAGAAAATTAGATTTAAGCTGTAGCAATCAATAAATCTTAAAACAGCCTAGTATTTCTAGAAAAAAAAAAAAGGCTTTGGAGAAGCGTCTCTGACCCATAAAGAAAAATCTTTTGCGGTGTCTAAAATTCCTGAAGTGGTTTTTTTCCTGCCTCTTCTGCTGCTTCAAAGCCTCGGGGACTCTTCAGATCTTCCCTCCCTGTGCTCACCCAGAGGGGTCAGGCGGCACAAAGGGGACAGAGCCCGGGGCTGCCCCTGCCCACCGGGATGTTCCCATGGAAAGGGGGTGTGGGGCACCCTGGGGAGCCCCACCAGAGCCCCCGGCACTGCTGCCACCTGTGCTATGGGAGGTGTCCCTGCCCATGGCAGGGGTGGCACTGGGTGGGCTTTGGGGTCCCTTCCAGCCCAACCCATCCCGGTATCCATTAACCCATGGTTGGGTTAATGCCCAACCCAGCAGGGGGTTCCTCGGGGTGTTTGCCAAATCCCAGGGCTCCCACAGCCACGGTGCTGTGTCCAGTGGGCTGCCAGGACCCAGATCCCTGTTGGCCCTCCCGAGGAACACTGCAAACGTTCAGTATTTCAGTATTCAAGGGGTTGGACTTTGCTGATTCTTGTGGGTCCCTTCCAACTCAGGATATTCTGTGATTCTGTGATATTGAAAATCCAGCTGCCGGTGTACCTGGGGAATGAAAACAAGGGGAAGGGAAACATTGGAATAAATTAAATAAGAATTCTATTCAGTGAAAAAAAGCATAATGTGAGTTTTGCAGTACCTGCAAGCAGAGGAGCTGAAGACCTGTCGTGAATGTGCTTCCAGGTGTGAGTAGCTACACACTGGAGCAGTCCTTGGGAGTGCACTGTGCTCAGGGGTGAAAAGCAATGTTTAAGTCTTCAAAAGCTCTGACTCTAATCATTCAATTTATTTGTGACAATATTATTTGTTCATTCCTAATGATTAAATATTGTAAATAATACCGTTTCTTTACCTTTTCTAAACACTCTTAATAGCAAAACATGGATTAATTTAAGTACTACATGCCACACAAAGGCAGGCACTGTACAGATGTGAGTTAAAAGACTGAAGCAGCATTTTAGTTTTCGGGCCACTACCGGTGCTCATGACGCCATTGCCATATTGGACATTGCTCTGTGTCTTCTTAATTTGCTCATGATTAAAACCCTCACATTTAAATCCTCACACCAAGTATTAAAGGGTTTTGCTCTTTCCTCACTCAGGTGCAAGCCGTGCCTCTTTAAAGCCAGCGCACCCCCCCCAGGCACAGCAAAAGGGGAAATAAATAAATAAAGAGGCAGATAGGTAAATAAATAAATAAATAGATCTGGTAATTTAGTACTAGAAAGTTAATTCAGGGGACCTCTAACCTTTAAACCACCACGTGACTATTGATTTTCAATATCGCGCGGGCCCGTGCCACCCTGAGCGTGTAGAGCAGCGGATTCCGAGCAGTTTTTTCCTTATCAGCCCAGTCCCCGAGTACTCGTGCATTAAGACAACAAATACCGGTGGCTCCTGGCCTGTCACATGGCAGCCCCGTGGACGTGCCGGGCCTCTAATGAACTTGGGCTCTTGGCAAACAGATCATGGCAAGGGGGCTCCGGCAGCGCCTTCCCGGCTCCCTGGGGCCATGCCATGGCCGGGATGGAGGTGGCTGGTGGCAGTGGGGGGATGTGCCGTGAGGCGACCTCCAAAATCCCACTGCCCTCGCCCCCAACCATTCCTGTTTCCTGTTTAATTCCATCCCCCGTGCCCGTGTGAGCACTGTCAGGTTGCTGAACGTGCTCTTCCCCACCCAAGACGCAAATGAAGATGGAAAGAGCGGCGCTGCTCCGAGCGGCTCTGAACCCCGTGCCTGGATTAGTCGGTAATACCAGGACATGCTACTTGAAACACCTTCCTCCCTCTGTAATCACCAATTAGTGCAATCAGTGCCCGGGCTGGCGTGCTGCCGGCCACGCGTGGCATTCCCGGCCCCGATGAAGATGTGCTTCCATCCTTGCACCTAAAAAAGACTTTCTCCTCCCCTTCTCTCCCTCCAGCTTTATTGATTATTGAAAATGTTACATCCCGGGGAGGAAAATGTCATTGCTTTAAATACCAGCATTAACAGTGGGGAAAAGTTCTTTTTCACCCAGGCGTGCGTGATGAAGAAAAATTAAACAATGGAGAAGATGGTGAAATACATGGAATTTTTAAGCAAGAAAGAGTCATTTGTGTGTTGATTCGACTGAGCAGGAGCTTCCCCCCCCTTAAGTAAGCAAGCACGTCTCATACTGGACTTTTTTACTGGAACAGTGAAATATATAATGAAATCCAACAAGGAAACTGGAAAAACAGCCAAATTGGTGCAGCAAAGTGGTTAATAGGATCATTAGCCTCCTCGCTGTATTTTTTTGGACATTGTGTGCCTGTACCGTAGTCCTCGAGAGCAGATTGCAGGAACAGGCTGACAGTTACCCGCTAACTCAGCAGTGCTGGGTGCAAACTGCCATCTTCCTGTGGATTTACAGCTGCCACTTCTGCTACTTCAATTAGTTCTATAGCACACAGATGTTGCTTAAATGTTGCTGCTAATGATACTGCAATAAGCGTAAGATTCATGCCATATTTTGAGGCACGTAAATTTCTCAAGTGGCACAATTAAAGTGGAAATATTAGGTGGGGAGAACTTGGCAGTCTCTCCAACTTGGAAAGCGCACCCGCTATGCAATAATGGGTCAAAAATTCATTCAAGTTTTACTGCTGTTCAGAGTTTTAAAAGACTTTTCACAGTTGAATGCAAAGTAGTAAAAAGCAGAGTATTAGGAAATGAGAATGCTGTTGTGTTATTCAGACATGACTTTTTAATTTCAAATTGGAATCACGTGCCCGCCACGGCCGCGAGGGCCGCGCGCTGCCCGGCCGCAGCGCCGCGGTGCAGGAGGAATAAATCAAAAGTTTTCTTTAATACTGATTTAACTGAAGGTTCGGCGTGGTGGTTGTGTTAGCGGGGGGAGAAAAAAAAAAGAAAGGAGAAAAAATGGTTTCCTGAATCACACACAGAGACAGCATCAATCATTTCCAAAGCCAGATGTAGCCTCCAAACTGCAGCCTGACAACACATCTCCTGTTTGTGCAGCCACCAAGCAATTATTCTTTCCATTATATCTCCCAATGACAGATCTCCAAACCCAGGGCTGTAAAAATTAGAGTTTGGGCTTATACAGTTGTGTCGGGTCTTAAAAAAAAAAATAAGAAAACTTATCATGGCTGCAGTGTTTATGAGCTTGTCAAAGTACATGTACATAATTTTCATCAGAATTTCTTTTACCTCATTTCCAATCCTTCAGGATTAGATTTATCAGCAGCTCTGTGCCGGCGTCCGAGCAGCTTTTCCACCTGCGAGTGGGATCTGGCTGCGGGGAGCCTGTTGGGGTGGCTCTGGTTGGGAAATGTGAAAGCTTTTCTTCCTCCTCATCTTTTCTTCCTCTTCGTCTCCATCATTTATTTCATCATTTTCTTCGTCTTCATATTTTTTTTCATGATTTTCCTAATTTTATTAATTTAATCTCTTTTTCATCATTTTCCTCATCTTCATTTCTTTTTCATAATTTTCGCCTTCACTATTTGCTTCATCATTTTTTCACCATTGTTTACATTTTCTTAATTTTCATCATTCTTTCTTCATCTTCATCATTTATTTCATCATTCTCTCAATCGTTTTTTTCATCGCTTTGTTCATTTTCATCATTTTCTTCATCCTCATCCTTTTCTTTACCATTTCCTTCGTCCTCCTTCAAATATTTCCCTTGCTCAAATATTTCTGTGGTGTACTGCCTTGGCTCTCCATCAAATTTAGGTGTCGTTTTTGGAAACACTGTGGCCTGTTTGGTACATTCATCACCGTGAGTTTGTCGTGAGGAAGAAGCACCAGTGGCAGCACTAAACTGGGCAGCAAACCCAAAGCTGGAAATCCACACATTATTTCCGTTCAGTGTTTAATTTATTTGTTCTGGGGAGAGATTATGAGATGAGCACTGATTTTGAAAATTCCAGTATGGGCAATATTTTAAGGATGAAGTTAAATGCTAGGAGAAGCCAGCAATAGTAAATTAAGGCTGGGGAACATCAGAACCTCACATCTAAATTACTGATTTTTCTACCCTGTTTCCATTTCTCTGTGTGGCTTCATCCCACTCCAGGTTTAGACTATATGATAATATTTAATTTCTTCCCAATATCCCATCTATCCCTGCCCTCTGGAAGTGGAAAGCCATTGCCCCTTGTCCTGGCACTCGAGGCCCTTGTCTAAAATCCCTCTCCAGCTCTCTTCTATTTTTTTTGTCATAGTGAACGCAGCTATGAAAATCAAAATAGTTTTCCATGATTTCCCCTCTAAAAAAGTGCCCAATGTTGAAAAATGAACATATTTTGAGCTCTACTCTGCAGTAGCAACTGAATTTTTTTGCAGACTAAACCTGAGATGGAGAACAAAAACCAGACACAACTTCTAATGTTGGTTTTCAGGAGAAAGACTGCAGAGGTCTGTGATTTGTTATTGGTGAACATGGAGTCAGAATGTGATGATGATTTTATGGAATTCACAGAAACAATGCCCTGTCCTTATATAATTTTGCTTCTGTGATTTATCAAAGGTTTTTTTTCTTCCAGTAAATGAGAGTTCAACCGTGCTTTGTCCCCCAGAGGAGTAATTAGATCCAAAATGGTGCAGAAAAAAGGCAACTTGGCTCCAAATACCACACCCAAATTGCTTGTCCGAGTTGGTGCAACGATATCGGAGTTTGTAACGCTCTGTGAAGTTGCTGGGGGACTAAGCACTGATTTACTCACCACATGATTTAGGGGAAAAATCAAATTAAATCTCTGTAGTTACCTCAGCAACCACCAGCATGGGTTGTGTTTGTGCTCCCTGATGGACAGACCGGGCCAGGGTGTCGCTGGTGCAAATGCCACGGAGAGACCAGCAGGGACACGGCAAAGTGGTCCTTGAACTTCTCAGCATTCAGGGTTTGCTGGAAAGACTTTCCTTTGCATTGGCAAGGACTTCCTAACTCAGTCCCTCTCTGACTTTGGCAGTTTGTTTCTCATCTCAAGTAGCCTCTGTAATCTATTATGATATATAGGCCAGTCTGATTCCCCCTTCACTCCAGCCTATGTCCTCTTTCTATTTAGGAATTAATTATGATGCTATCTCGTATAACTCATTAGTATCAATTAATTCTTCCCCTTTCATGATTTTATATAGCTAAATTAGATTGCCTCTTAGGAACTTAATAATCAGTATTGGACTCATTTAGACATATCTATTTTTCCCCTTCTCCACCCAGTTTCACTTGGGCACTGGGTTGTGGTGGTGGGAAATGCCCCATCCCATCCGGGGGGACAGTGCCACTGTACCCCATCTCCACCACGGCCACCAGCTCTGGCCTCACCTCACCCATAATTCTGAATTCTAGCAGTTTTTTGTTATTATTATTTATTTATCTGGGGGCTGCACGAGATGTTATTCTTGGTTTATCAGGGTGAATAGGAAATATTCGACTTCCAGCATTTGGCCAAACCATTGTGAATTCTTTTCCCCTTAAACTCGCCACAGGGACAGGGAGAGAGTGGAGGGAGATGCTCATTTTGCTCATTCATCCTGGTGGGGTGCTAAGTTTGAAATCTCAGCGTTGCTGGAATTCACATGTCCATATTTAACTGCTTCACTGCTTGCTGGCACGTTGGATCCAGGCAGGGAAAAAAAGCAGGAATATGATTGAATATATCTGGCAGGACCTGATATTCCCACTCATTTTGAATCTGATCCAGCAGCAGCCAAGGCAATTAAATAACAAGTTTTTCTCTGGCGAAATGAGTTGCAAAATGCCCCCAGCTGCATGATGTAGGAAATACACCTTGATTTTACTAATTGCTGAGCCTGTACCTCACGGGGGTAGATCCAAGGCAGCTTCCCAGGACCCACATCATGTATTCCAGGGAACTGAGCCCGGGCTGGGATGGGTTATTCCCCACTATGAGCCCGGGATAAGCTGCTGAGTGAGGGCTGTGGGCAGGGGGTGGTGAAAGGTGAGTGGATTTGCCTTGTTAGGAACATCAAACATCCAACATCACCTGCCATCCTTGGGCAACACCACGCTCCAGATGCTCCCATGACTGGCCAGGAGAGAGCTCAGGCTCAGCCTCCTGCTGAAAAAAGGCCAGGCTGGGGTAGGTACAGCTTAGCTTTAGTGAGGCAGCAAAATGCAGCCTAAAGAGACAAATTTCAAGAGATCAGCTGGTGTGGTGTCAGAGTTTCTCCATCATGGGCTGGAACTGTCCCAGCAGCATCACCAAACACCTGTGATCTGCTGTATTGTAACATAACCTCCAAGGAGTTGGAATTTTTAAAAAAATGTAATGATTTGAAAGAAAAATGGTGTTAGATCAAAGTTATTGCAGGTTGCAGCACACACGTGCCTGCACACGTGTGATGGGCTTTGAGCAGCCTGGTCTAGTGCAGGGTGTCCCTGCCCATGGCAGGGGTGGAACTGGGTGAGCTTTAAGGTTCCTTCCAACCCAAACCATTCCATGATTCCATGATATTGCATCTCCTTTACATCACCTGGTACTGGAAAAACACCACCCAAAGAGGTACCCCCACTGCAGGACAAAGCTGGGCATCAGTGCTTCTCCCAACAGCACCTTTGGAAGATGGAAGTGGAAATGTGTATTGATCCCAGATTTTACTGTTTCCATATTCAGTTCCAGATCAAACAACAGGGCTGGTGATGGGAGGGCTCTGCTGGGAGACCGAGACACACGAGGAGGTTTGAATAAGCAGCATAATGAGTGTAATTGCTAAATCTCAATTCAGGGAGATATGGGTCAAGGGAAGGAAAAAGAAGGGTGGATTTCTGTGAAAGGAGAGGAAAAGTCAAAAGGCTGAGGCTCACAGGATAACTTTATTTAGGCATACATTCGGGTTTGAAGCCCCCCGTGTCTCCCATCGCTCCCCCAGCACCCAGCTGCTCACCAGCCTGCCCCAAACACCCACTCAGGGGGATGGCAAGGGATAAAAAAGAAGGAAAAAAGAAAGGGGGGAAGAAAAGAATCCAAAACTTGACTGGAAGGACAAAAATATTTTTTTGAGAAAACCACAAGTCTGTTTCCCTCAAAATTTATAGAAAATTCAATCTTATCCCCATTCAAGATGGTTTTCAAATATGATTTCCACTGAAAATGAGGGAAAATGTACCATCTGATCTATCTTTTATTAATTTTTCCCTGAGAATGTCAGCTCATTCTCCGAAGGGGAGATTATTCCCATTATCAACAAATTTAACTGGTTTTGTTCAAATCTAAGAGTGTTCCTGAATTTGCACTTCCTTTGGCTGTTCATGGAGCTCTCCCTATTATTTAATTTATTTAGCTCCATGTATGCAATTATATTTCGTAATCTGATTATGTGGTTTATATCTTTGTAGGGATGAGAATGCAGAATGTTGCATTTCTTTTTTATTATATGAGTTGTCAAGTTCTTTTTGGATGGAAATGAGAGTTCAGTACCATTGTGGTGAGAGGAGCATTAATTTCATCAGTTAACCAGACCTACCAAAATAGTGCCGGGTGCAAAATCAAGGAGCATATTCTGCACCTGAATTATAAATGTCATTAATTAATTCCACTGATAAAGTTAATATGCAAAGGAGATATTATTATCTATAGTAAAAAAAAATTAATAGGTGGTTTGTGATCATCACATCCTTAAGATACTAAAACCCAGCAGATCTTATCCTTTCAAATTTATTTTTTATTCATAGATAGGGAGAGGAAAACACATTTTCTGCTCTTCCAAAACCCAATCATGTTTTCAGTTCTGAGTGAATTAGTCACTGACCTGCACCAGATGAATACGTTGAAATGAAGAGGAAAAACCCAACACAACTCTGCTGTTGCTGAAATTGCTGTGACCAAGTTTGTCACTGCAAAAACTCTGACTCCAGGTGCTGAGCTGGATCCTGCCAGCCCAGTCATCTGAACCACCTTGACATGACCTCAGGAAGTGTTATCTGCCTAAACCTATTTTGCATTTAATCTGAATTATTTATCTATGTTACTCTTTTCCTTGGGCTCCTTCCCATGGCAGCCTCTGCACTGATCCAAACTGGTGGGTGAAATGTCAACCTCAGCCCCTGGCAGTGCCCAAGGCCAGGCTGGACATTGGGGCTGGGAGCAGCCTGGGACAGTGGAAGGTGTCCCTGCCATGGCAGGGGTGGCACTGGGTGATCCTTCAGGTGCCTTCTAATCCAAACCATTCTGTGATTCTGTGACATCAGAAGAATGCTGAATAAACCCTCCCCATCACACAGTTTGGGACAAAAAACTGTTCTCTTGATAAAACTCCCGTAGGTTCTTTTGTAATACTTGAGGGCTGCACCTGGCCAGCATGAGCAGATGTTTGCTTCTGGTAGCTGCTTTCCACGCTAATTAAAAAAAAAAAATAAAAGAAAACCAAGTTTAAAATTATTTATATCAGATTTCTGGTGTACATCAGTTATGTAAATGTAGCTAATTGCTCAACTTTTTATTTATTTCTGTATTTATTTATGTATTTATTACTTTTTTAGCCATTCCACTTACTTGGTCATGGCCTTTTACAACCATCAAAAGCAGAGCATTTTGGACATCTTTATGTGCAATACCCTGAAGAAGGTTGTTCCAGGACACAATGTTTTGTTAAAAATGCTGCTCTCAGTCTGTATTTTCCCTGTGCTCTGTCACTCCTCAGGGCTGAGCTGCTGAAGGGCCTTAACAAATCGCTGGCTGGGGATGTGCAGCTCTGGAAAGGGACTGAGGTGGGCAAGGATGGCTTGGCTTGGACCTCTGTAAGGTATTTCGGCAGGTCTGGCCCAGTTAATCCTGGTTTAGACCTCTGAAAGGTCCCTGAGTAGCTTTCCCATTAAAAAAAACCCATTATTTCTGTTTGTATTTTACTGATGTCCTTGGGCCCCTGTTGCTCAGGCTTTAACAGCTCCAGGGATTTGTTAAGATTTGTTAAGACTTGTGAGGCCCACGGCCCTCACCCATGGGCTTGGCTTCACCCCTTGGTCCATCTGAGCCTGTGGCTGGTCCCAAGCCACTGCTTGGCCTCTGCTAATCTGTTCAGGCTGTGCTTAAGGGATGAAGTAAGCGAGGAAATAGTTGAGGAGAAGCCTTTCAAGTCCTTGTAGAGATATTTGGGACACTACAGCGTTTGTTGGATTCGTGACCTACTCAAATGAGACACGTGGATAAATCAAAAAGGGGAAGAAGCACCAGAGACTGAACTGATCAGCCCAAAGAGGCTTGAGATGGTTGTTAGAGGTGGTATTATTTTTGTTATTTATACTCATTACAGTTTCTTTTATGTCTGCGGACACAAGAGCCTGGAGCGAGAGCTGTCCTAAGGAGGAAAAGGGTCACTGGTCACTGGCACAGGGTGCCCAGAGCAGCTGGGGCTGCCCCTGGATCCCTGGCAATGCCCAAGGCCAGGCTGGACATTGGGGCTGGGAGCAGCCTGGGACAGTGGGAGGTGTCCCTGCCATGGCAGGGGTGGCACTGGATGGATTGAAGGTCCCTCCCAACCCAAACCATTCCAGACACACTCCAAGCATTTGCTTCCACAACAGAATTCCACAGCACAAGGAAGGAAGTCATTAAATACAACTTTATTGGGTTTCATTGTACAATTCTTTTTCACGTCTTCCTCCTTTCTTCTTTCTTCCATCTTCCCCTTAGTATTTCCATCCCATGCTTCCTCACAGATACAGGGCAATTCTTGTCTGGCTGTGTTACCCACACCAAATCCAGCCTCAGTTTCCTTTTTTAACTTGATTTTTCTATTTTAGATTTTACACAGTAGGAAATCTGTGATTTTTGTCTTGTTGAAGCAAAGTAGCTTTCAGATGATTTACTTGCACCCTCACCACCCTGGTGGGTCTGTTCTGGGGGTAGTTGCTGTCTTTTGCTACAAAGTCGTTTCTCAAACAGCTTCATTTATTTCAAGATAAATGCAAACAGTCACATAACCAAAATCCTCTAAAAGCTTTGTGAGCACCAAAAATGTACCATTTTGTGACTAATTAACTTCATCCTTTAATTCATTATGTCCTTTCAGTAATAGCACAAAGTCAACAAAGAGAAAACTATTAATTGCAACTGTTGCCTTGTTTAAATATTTAAGAAATAAAATGTTTAAGAAATAGAATAGAATCACGACTGTATCACCTCTGCCACTGTCATATTCCAACTGGCCAAAGCAATGTCACCAGCTGAAGTGGGGTCCCACATCAGGAGGTCTCAACTCCTCCACCAGTTAATTTCAACCTGAGCACTGAGAAATCATATTTGATCTTTTTATCTAACAGTGAAGTTTAGCATTACATAGGAGAAAGGGAGATGGCTTGGGTTTCATTATTTGATTTCTACAGTTTAAAGTTCTAGGACAGTTGAATTAATTACAACTTTAGTATGTTATGAAGTATCTGGGTAGAGATAGAGTTTGGAATGATACCAGCAACTTTTTAAAACTTTTTATGACTTGTGGGACTTTTGGAACATTCCTCCTTCGTATGCTTTAGTTTAGAGGTTGTTTGCATGCCCTGACTCCTGACTGGGTGCTTTCTCTTCCTGTAAAACTTAGGGCACTACATCGAACAACGACAAGCAGCCAAAAAAAAAAAAAATCAATTTGTAATCTGATTTGAGGGTTTTGATTTCCTCTGATGAGTTTCAATTTCATTAAAAGCAACCTTATTCGCGCATAAAAGAACTCCTTGAAGGGTAAAACAGGGAATTGTCTCAAAGAGTATAAAGAATCCTCACTCCTTTGTGCAGTTTATTCAGGGCATTAATTGTGGGTCCGGCGGGCGGCGGTGGCTGGCAGATGCGCCGCTATCGGCACCGCGATCTGCGCGAGGAGGGAGGCGCAGCACAAGGGCTCACATTCAACCCTCATTGCGGGCTGCATTGACACTCCAGTTATCAACAGCCCTTATTATCTGCTTAGCGGCGGATCGCAGCCTGCCGCTGACATAATAAGCTACAAATCACTGGTGGGGCCTTTCTGCATTCTCCTAATTGTGTGTATTCTCTGGAAAAAAATTATCGCCAGGCCTCTTGTCTTGATGAGAAATTGACATTTTCTGGCAGAGCCTGGCGAGGACTATGTGGGGAGATAAGACTTATAGTTGTTTTAAAGGAGTGCAGCCATTCTTTCAGAGGCCTCTTTATTGCTCTAGTTGACCCACTTGATGAGTATGGATTTCATGAGGTCTTTTTCAGCATTTGAACTATAAAAGGTTCAGAATGACACCACCCCTTATAGACAAAAGATAACCTTGCCCTTTGAATATATTGATTCTTTATTAACTAGGCTGTTTAATGCAATGAAATGAGGCATTAGATTGAAGCCTATTTCAAGTGCTTTGAATAATCTTTAAAAGCTTGAAAGACTTTTAAAAGCTGCTCTGCAATAATTGGCGTGTACTTTTAGAGACTCTTATTCCTTCTTTTTCATTAAGGAATTTTTATCATCTTCCTATGTCTAAACTCACTGTGGGCTGACACAACATATTTCCTCAGCAGGGCTCTTACCCAGATGTGTCGTAGGTGGTGGATTGCTCTAGGAATTGTCATATGTGGGTTTTCTCCTTTTGTATTTTCCTTGCATTGAAAGTTAGAGGAACCATTTAGATGCTCATTATTCAAACCTTTGAAATAAAACTAAAAGGAAAAGCGCCAGTGGGCATCGTCCAGACTTTCATCCCTAAAAACCAGATTATTTTTTAGTGGGATGCATCTGATTATGCCACTGTTTAAACATGATACACAGACACACACTCCGAGTGGAACAGTTTTCAGTGCATCATAATAATAATAATAATAATAATAATAACCCAAAGTGCTCTGCAGCTTTAACACCTGTTTTCATCAAATGTGTTTCCATCAGACATGAAAACTATGGAAATACTGGAGAAGAAAGGAAACATGGTTAAAAATCCTGGTTTTCCTTCTTTGTAGGCTGTGTCTACAGTGAGTTTCACCTTCTCCTCACTCCGTCCCTAAAGCACAGGCAGCCGAGGAGGGGCTGGGACACACAGCGTGTCCTTTGGCACTGTATCCACATGCACCACTACATCCATTTGCTTTGGAGCTCTGAGTACCTCAGTGCCCTCTCAAAGTTGTCAGCAGCCCTCTGATTAATGACCAGATCAAACTCCATAACAAACTCCCTGTTTTACCACCACAGGCACTTACATTCCTCTGACAGACCCATATTCCTGTGGAAATACCCATTTTTTGGTGCTGCTGGTCACACACAAGGATACAGGAGCACATTTGGCGTCTGGGGTGGGGAACTCAGACCTGTACAGCAGGGAAAGCTTTGCAACTTCTCTGACTGGGAGGCGGAGCTGTGCCCACCTCATTATAAATACATTTTTGTACCCATTAGATGTGCATTGCACATATTATGGCCCAGAGGATGAAATATTTGTGCTCAGTATTATAATTAACCAAAGCATTTGCTTCCTTAGCAGCAGTTAAGAGATGAGCACGCCGACCTTCAGTGTCAAACCACCACATGGAAAATTTGGGTTGTGCTTTGTTTAAAATAACTTTTCCTGTTTACAGACCTTTACAATATGATATTAAAATAGTTAAAAAAAAAAAATCTATTGTTATCTTTACTTTACAAAAAGGGTGTCTGAAGTGCACAGTTTTGTTTAAATAAGAAAAAGAGATATTCTGCTGTTATCTTCACAAAAAGTGAGCACTTTTGGATAAATACTTCACCAAGGCTGAGCAACAAGTGATTGCCACTGCAGAGCAGAGATCTCCTTCCTCATCCTCCTCCCAGGGAACTGGAAAGACCACGTCAAGGATTTGGGCTTTTTCACAACAAAGGAATAAAAATTCTGATATTTAGAAATGAAACCCCCAGTGTTGCGTTTTTTCATTTCGTGTTTAGTCACTTTTTTTAATAATCAAACCAGATAAAATTACTAAAAATGAAATTCACAGACAAGAAATACTTTAATTAAATATTGTGTAAAATGAACATTTTTTTATACAGTTAAATATATGAAAAAATGTACAGATAAAACAATCTTATTGTAGGGTCTTTAACAGTAAAATCTACCATTTAGTGAAGCTTTCCGTCTGGAGACAATGAAGCGATGAGTGCATTGACTAATTAATCTAAAACACAAACAGATTGCATTTATGAAGGAACTTGCAGACTTTCTTAACATGTACACGTGACCTCTTTTTTTACTTTTTTTAGAGCAAAACCTTACTTAGACAAAATATAACGGAGGCAATTCAGTTCCAAAGTGACTTCTCGGGCTTTCCCACCTAGCCAAGCCTTGGCCGTGCTCACAGAGCTGTGCTACGCTGAACTGTTCTTCTAAACCCTTTCAGAAAAGCTTGACTAAAATGTGCATTATTTTTTGCCCAGAAAGAAAAAAAAATTAAAAATAATTTTTTAAAAAATGATGAATAATAATTTTTTTTAATAATCCCTCCTTTTTTGGTTAAAAGGTGAATTCTGCTGCAGTTTGCAACGTGCTTTGCAGTGCTGCGCTGGCAAAGGATTTAGTGCAAAGTAAAAATAAAAACAACTCCACGTTTCTCTCGCTGGATTTGGCACTGAGAGCCACGGAATACGCCGGAGGTCATTCCAGTTTAAAAAGTACAGTCGGCTACGGGTCGATTACAAAAAGTTCCCTTAAAAAAACCCCAAGAAACCTAAATAAACAACTCCCAGACATTAAAAATTCGGTGTGATGCTGATTTCCCGTGAAACCTTTCACGGTTTTGAGCAGTGCAGGCTTTGGGAGAATGCAGAGTGCAGCAGAAAATCGACACGTAAAGGAGTGGCAGAATTGTATACCAGGATTGTGCTTTTTTTCCCCTTATTTTTTTACATCAGAAATCATCCAAATGAAGTCGTGATTAACAATTGTGGTGTAAGCCTGTGATAAAACAGCACAAAAGTTCTTCAAAGAAGTTCACTTTTAAGGCATCAGAGAAGTTCATGTGGCAAACATTTTAATTAAAACATCAGAAGTGAATTTATTTTTAAACTTTAGGCCTCTGAATTTTTCCAGTAAACACAGTTCAGCTATGTGGCAAAGTCATGGGTGGCAGCTAAAAATGACTTTTTACAATCTTAAAAAAAAAAAAAAAATTAAAAATAAAATTTAAAAAAAAAAAAGAAAACAAAAAAACAAACAGAAAAAAAGGAAATAAAAAAATGCAACCACAAAATAGATTCATCTTTTCTGTGGCTGTATCACATGCACATATTCTACTAGCATTCATTACAGCCATGTGGCACAATTTTGATTTGACTATACAACAAACGACTTTTTCTTTCAAAATTATTTGTTCTGATAACTTAAAAATAATATAAAAATAAACAATGAATTTGAATTTTTGAAAAAAAAAATTTAAAAAAGAAGGATGGAAAGCTAAACAATAGCAACCTTATGAAGTACAAATGAAATGCACGGACACTGATTTATTTAAAAGAAAAACATGAAGGCAACAGTTCTTGGCTTAATGCTATTTTCAGCATCACGATACCAGGCCAGGACAAAAACCAATACATACAAGAACATAAAAAAAAAAAAAAAAGATGAAAAGCAATATACAAAATTTCAAAGATAAATACAATATTTATAGTTGATATGTTACAAAATAAATTCCCTTAGTGACTGCAAGTGTTTATGTGAAAGAAAGTGTTGCAATGGATAAGACTATTTTATTCCTTATAGCCTTCATAAGGAATAAAATCTGCTTTTTTTTGTCTAAATATTTAAGTGGATCTGAAAAAAATTCAAGACAAGTGTATAAATATTTAGCTACAACTTTGGCAAAATCACAAAAGTCTACAATTTTATAACCACATACAAAACACATTAGGGAAGAAGGATCTAGAAGTCAAAAGGACAATTTTCTGGTACAAGAAACATAGACTTCACAGTAGCCTAAAATGCAATAGTATACAGTGCTAGCAAAAGTTGAAAAAATGTTGCAGATCACACTTGCTTAACAGGAAGCTCTAGCAGTGGAAGTATATTTTTTTCATTTTTTTAAACCAACAGACAGTAGCAATTTCTTTTTTTTTTTTTCTCTGTCAGTGTGCTTGTTGAAGGCAAGAGAATTCAATATCAAAGTTACAATTTCTAACTACAATAAGTTACAAAGTTCCATTTCATTAAGATGAAGTTAAGCAACGATAAACCCCCCCGCGCCCGCCCCCACGCCCCGGTTTTTTGTGTGGTTTTTTTTCTAATCATATATTCATCCTTTTTTTTTTTATTCTTTTTTTTTCCAGTTTGATGGCTCATAACCTCCTTGGCCCCCTTTTTTTTTTCCACCACAAAAAAATATTTCACATTATAGAGATACACAACCATTGTGAATCTAGTTATGAGTACAGAAAAATGTTCGGAGGCATTTTTCATCAGTGTTTCATGATAATCAAAATGGTGCATCCACAAAGTTTCTCCCAACACATAGCAAGTACTAGACATAGCCAAGACGTAATCAGAAACTTTATACAAAATAGGCGTCGCTTTTTCCTTATTCTCCAGGACTGAGAAATGTGAAAATATGAGAAAAATTCAGTCAATAAAATGGAATTGTTCATGAAGAAGTAGGTTGTTTGCATGTAGATTCTTAATAGTTTAAATAAAATCTTTAAACAAAGTCTTTTTTTTTTCTTTTTTTTGTGGGGTTTTTTTTTGTGGGTTTTTTTTTTCCTGTAGCATTTCGATTTGTTGCTGATTCTGCGTGAAGATACTGCTTCCATCAGCATGTCTTAATATACTAAACTTGTCCCCTAAGCCCATCCTCTGCAGCTTGGTGCTACGGTAGGTAAACAAAAGTGACTTTACATTGGCGGGACTACAAGCCCGGACATGGCTAAAAGAAAAAAGAGAAGAAAAGGAGCTGTTATTGGCACGCTGGGCTGAGGCACGTCGGGTTCAGAGCCACCACGGGCAGGACGGGGCGGGAGGATGCAGAGCCAGGCTCCTCCACGGCATCCCCAGAGCAAGGACCACAGCCACTTCTCCCAGCAAAGCACACCCCAAAGGGCCTCTCCTTGAGAGAGGAGCTCTGTGGGCAGAACCCCCCAAGTTCCCCAGGCTCGACCTCCCTCCAGGCTCCTGACAGCTCCTCTGGCTGTACCAGCACCCCTTGGGGACATCCCCGCCAATCACCACTTCATGCCCTGGGCAGAAAACCTCCTTTTCCACTATTCTACTTCATGGTGAAAGCAGGACTGAGCAAACCAAGGATTGTCCAAGACCAAAACCAAGAACTCTAAACCTTCTCCCAACCCTAGAGATCAAACACCATAGAAAGACATGATATTAATGCCCTGACCAGCCATCTCCTGGGGTTTTTTAACAGATAAAGACTGAGATGCCAACAACCACTGTTTTTTTCCTGGTTAACTCTTTGGTAGAAGCGTAATTTAGACAGTCTTTAATTTTAGTGTTGTTTAATTTTTGCCATAATGATATTTCTCATTAATTTATGTACAACAGATATTAATAAATTTGTTCGTGTAGCGATGTGAACTTCAATTTCTCAGTTCATTAATTTCAACAATATTAATTTATTTCAGATTCGCTGTTGCAGCTTTACGGTTTGGAAGAGCTGGGTCTGTACACATTTCACAGGTTACACAACCACCAGCAGCATTGCTCCAGCAGCTGCACCTGGAGCAGCCCCTAGTTCTGACAGAGCCTTCCGTGGATTTGGATGGGGTTAAACCTCTCTAAAACACAGCTCAGGTGATGCTCTTGGAGCAGGATAAAGTCTTCCAAGTCTGCCACTTTTCTCCCCAGTTAAACTTGTCAAATATGTCAAAATCAAAACTGAAGTTATGATTTTGCAACAGTTACAATAATGAATTTTTTAAACCTAGCCAGCAAGTGAAGCTACAAAATTTAACTGCGTAATAGTGGATATATGGGCAGAGAGCCTTTCTACCCTAAATATTCAGTTTCCTTATCATGTTTTCAGAGAATCACAAAATCATTTAGGTTGGAAAAGATCTTCGATATCACCAAGTCCAAGCTGAGCCTGATCCCCACCTTGTCCCCAGCCCAGAACACTGAGTGCCACATCCAGACCTTCCCTGGACTCCTCCAAGGACGAGGACTCCAAAGCTTCCTGAGCAGCCTCTTCCAAGGCCTGACCACCCTCAAAAACCTTTAAAAACAACACTTCACTAAATCCCCTCTGTTCCACACTTCATCAGCCCAGGCCAGCAGATGACCTCGCCCCGTGTCTGGACCTGCCAAACCCCTGCTCTCAGCTTGGCTTCTCCTGTGGGATTCAGCCAGCACCAAATCTATCACCGTGCCAGTCTGGTTATCAGGGGTGCACCTGACCTGGGGGGTGCAGGAGATCATTTTAAGGAACAGTTGTCATGGAGTCACAGAATCATTAATGTTGGAAAGGACCTTTAAGGTCGTCAAGTCCAGCACTGTCGTGGTTCACCACTAAGCCATGTCCTCAAGTGCCTCATGCTGCAATTCCACCATCAGCTGCTCCACCCCTGGCAGTGTCCAGGGCCAGGCTGGACACTGGGGCTTGGAGCAGCCTGGGACAGTGGGAGGTGTCCCTGCCATGGCAGGGGCTGGAACAAGATGATCTTTAAGGTCCATTCCAACCCAAGACGTTCTATGATTCTGACGTGTGAAAATTTAGATTATCTGCTGCCATATTTTTCTGGGGGAAAGAAAAAAGACCTCAATTCTTTAATTTAACCATTTTTATTGAATTTTCTTTGTAGCACAGTCAGAGAGGGGGGCGCAAGGTTGATGCTCTAGATGTGTATTTCACAATTTATTTTAGTAGCAATCTTTGACAATTGTGAATTTCTGCACTGAGCTTCCTGCTGTGCAAATTGATACCAAACGCCTTCTTAAAGAAAAATGAGCTGGTGAGTTTTTTAATAATAATTTTAATACTTTCATCTGGAGGAAGACCAGAAAATTAAGCAGGATGCAATTTTAAAAGAATATAGAGAGCCTTTTGCTCTGCATTACAGTCCTATAACCAGAGAGCAATATCTTTCACAATCTATAGAAAGTAAATTACAATTGAAAACCAAATTTTGAGCACATATTGTACTTCCAACTTTGCAGTGAGCCAGTAGTCTCTCACTAAAAAATTTCTTTTCTACCTTTAATGTTCATTGTTTTAAACAGGAAAAGGCTCTCTGCCCTAAGGAACACACATGGTAGGATCCTGCTCTTAAAAAATTGTGTGAGTACTTGACTTTCTGGTCATAGACTATGGAGGTCATGCAGAGTCAACAAGATTGTGACTTTTTGGATAGGGCCCAAAAGCCCTTTTTTGTAGGCTTATTCACAGGAGTGAGTCAGGCCCTGGGGGCAGCAGAGAGAGAGGTGTTTCCTCCAAGAGCCGCAGCTTCTGCGTGCTGACCCTCCTTAGGCACCGGCTGGCTGAGGATGGACGGGCAGCTGGCATGGGTGCAGCAAGGGGGAGAAGTAAACATCAGCCCTGGCTGGCACTGCCCCCACCCTGACCTCTCTGAGATCTCCCCAGGTTGTCTTTTTTATTCTTAACCTCTGTCTTCATCACTGAATCATAAAATCCCAGAATGGATGGGGTTGGAAGGGATCTCAAGGACCAGCTAGTTCCAACCCACTGCCACAAGCTGGGACACCTTCCACTAGAAGGTGTCTTGGATCTCTTTCCAAAAGAAGGGGCATCTACAGACATCTCCATCTTCACTCTTGGGCAGTAGGTCCTAAGCAGAGGGAGGGTTTTGGGGTTGTGCTTACAGGCAGCAACATCTTGCTTCTGGTGTGGTGGGCTCAGGTGGTCCTGATGCTCAGGGTGACATCAGCACAAGCCAGAAGTTTAGAGCAGCTCAACTTCTGTTTAATTCTTTGTCAGGAGACAAAACAATCGCCCTGAGGTCCAGCTGGAGCTCCATAGTTCTGCTGCTCCCACCAACTTAGATGTGCCACAAGCAGCATTTTTCCACACAGAGATACCCTACAGTGGTTTACCCACCAGGAACGGGGCAATTAACCCCCAAATCCCTGCAAAAGGACCACCTTCATCTGAATCCTTATCCATTCTTATCCAAGTCCCTCCTTATCCACCAGCTGCAGGATTTGCCTCTGATACAACACCAGTGACCACGAGCTCTTACTGCCCTCTTGGTTTGACTGAATGTGACCATTCCTAACAGTGCCAATGCTCAGCTGTCGCTCAGCTCCTTCACATCCTGCTCTGTAATGAGGCTCTCTACTTGAAGATCACCAAAAAAACTTCAGCTGCGTTGGACTGCAGCTCTTGAACTCTGTATTTTAATTTAAAGTATAAAATGTGCTGATCAGAAAACTCTCGAGGTGGTTGTACAGAGTCCAGAAAGCAACTAATTAAACTTTAAAAAGAGTTCCATGTCAACAAACGACAGCAAAAATAGGAAGGAAGAAGCAGAAACTCCCTAATGAACTCTATGTATCAAATGCAGTGTAAGTAAGTACCAACACAAGAGTGCTGGTGGCTTTTCTTGGTGATGTCTAATGAAGGAAGGAGCTGACAAACTCATCCCTGTCCTGCCCCTCAGCTCTGGCTGCAGCTCAGGCCAAGGCAGTGGCTGAGATCTGTGAGGACCACGGGGTGAAGCACTGCCAATCTGAGGCCTTTTGTCATTCAGGCTGAATTGACTCAAAGCTTTGGGTGGACAAAGGGATGGTGCCTCTGCTGGGATGCTGAAGGAACTCACAGAGGACTCCTGGGTGAGAGAGGTGAGGTGGTGCTGAGGCCCTGGCACAGGGAAAGCTGTGGCTGCCCCTGGATCCCTGGCAGTGCCCAAGGCCAGGCTTGGAGCAGCCTGGGACAGTGGGAGGTGTCCCTGCTCTAAGTTGGAACTAGATGGTATTTAGGGTCCTTCCAACCCAAAACCTACCAGGAGTCTATGATCCCACATCAGTTCCCTAGCTCCCACAATACTGAGCATCACCTCGTGGTGCTGTCTACTTTGCATAAATTATGCAATTTCTTTGCCTCAACCCTGGAAGTCGCTGCTCTAATTACCAGACCAGAAGGACATTCTGCCTGTTTCTCTGCGTCATTCTGCTCAACACAAAATTATTCAGCTTCAGCTGACAGAGGAAAATTGACAGTTTTTATTTAATTAATTACTTATTTGTCTATTTATTATCTATTTATTTTCAACACTTGATTTTCAGTTCAGATGCTGATCCAAAACCCAAAAGGATTACACCAAATCTGCTGCTTGGATTGCAGCATCTGAAAATCAGGGGTTGAAGGCATCATTAGGTCTTCACTGGGCTCTCTGGGCATGAAAAAAGCTTAGAGCAAAGCAAGGATGGGCTCAGCTTAAGAGCTAAATTCATGACCTGTTTAACAAAATTGGTATTGGCTGATTCCAAGTCATCATCTGAGCTTTATACAAAAAGCATTTTGTTCCTGAGGATGGAGATGTGTGGTTACTGGGGGCTTGGGGAGGTGCTAAGGGACATTGGGTGCTTGGTGCAGGCATTCAGCCCTCCCAGCTCTCCTTAAAACCCCACTTTGAGGTAATCTAGAGCTCTTAAGTAAAGAGCTCTAAAAAACATAAAACCTTGAGTATCTGATAGGAAGCCCTTTATTCACATGCTGAAATTAGAGAAATTAAGATAATTTTAATTTAGATCTTTAAATAATTGTGGTTTTCAGAGTAAATCAAAATCAATTAGTTGATACAAATACAAATATAGGAATATTCGCTACAGAAGAGCTGCCTCAGCTCTTAGCCATGTGTTACCACATTTATATGATTATTTTATTTTTTATTCCTTTTATTATTTTCGTCTATTATTTGATGTTTATTATTTTCATTTATTTTCATTTTATTACCTTTTTTTCCTTTTTTTTTGTTATTTTATTCCAGTATTTGCTTTTCATACCAGTGTCTTCCTATGAAAAGAGGAAAGTAGGACACTGGATTATTTTATGAATGGATTATCTTTTCTAAGAATATGGATATAGTTTCCTACTTACAGTAGTAACACAGTGAAGCTTCCACTAAAGAAATATGCAAAAAACTGTTAATTTAATTATCCTTTCCTTTAATAGTCATGCTACAATGAGTTTGTGTATCTGGATTCTCAGCTCTTTGTTGACCTGAGTGCATAACAAGGTCTCAGATGGTTTTTTTGGGCCAAGAAGTTAATAGCAAGCTACAGGAAGATTAATTTTGAGGTCCTGGTGTGGATTTAGGGTGGACAAGCAGTTCTGCGGGACTGGGATGATAACTCTCCAAAGTGCCTTCAGCACCCCGCAAAATGCAGGTGTGCAGAATTATTTTGGGAAATTACAATATTCCTCATCTGTTTTCCTGTGAGTGCTGGCTGGATTATGGATGTCATGGCGATAAGAAGAATAAATAATCCTGTGCTGCTGCTGCTTCTTAACTGGGGAAGTCAAGAGGAGCGACGACCTCCGGGATGAGAGTGTCCTCAGCCCTTCCTGGTTTCAAGGGGATCTGAAGTGTTTCAATTTACTGCACCGTTCACTGAGACTCCACCAGAGGCAAACCAACCTTCCCAATGATTCTAACACACCTTCAGTCTCACATTCTACACGTCAAAATACCCCCTAAAAGTGCCAAAATAGGCCATGAGTCTTCCTTTTTAGGGTGACTTCTTTGTTCGTGTTTTCGTTCTCACACTGTGTCATAATTCCTCCTGCCCCACCCCCAACAGGCGACCGCAGACATTCTGTCACTGATTTATCAGCTGATTGCATTACCCCCATGAAATCACATGAATTTAAAAAAATAAATAAAATAAAAAGGCAAAATATTAAAATTGCCTTCCCTAATTAAAATACTTAGTTCATTTAGGGATGTAGCCACTCTAACACCACAGTAGGAGCTGGGACCACCAGAGCATGCAAACCACTGCACACAGGGCTACCTAGTCCAGGGAAGCTTAGTCCACTGAGTAAAGTTTAACCTGACTTACATTAAGTTGACATATGTAAAATCAGTACTGCACCCTATATAAAGCGAAGAAATCACACCATGTCCTGCCAGAACACTGCTGGGTTTAAACATCCACAGAAATGTGTTCAGAAAACATATAAACACCAGGAGTACACAAACCCTCCAAGAGGCATTCAGGGATACAGTCTTCCCTAAAAATTTAAGGCACAAACTCCTAAGGGAAAATGCCAGAAAAACAACTGGTGTTTTCTCTAATGCAAGTATCAAAAATGAACTAAAAGCCTGAAAATCTCAGCAGACTCTTCACACTATCCCGCTTCTCCCGCTGCTTTTGCATCACTACGAGAGCACCAAAAAACCAGCCAGGTACCTTTCTCCCCGAGAATGAAAGCACCAAAAAAAAGAAAGAAAGAAGCAACAGAGAGAAAATTGAGAGAGATCCAGCTCACCTTGAAGTCCATTTCCATTTGCACTGGTGCAAGATGGTGGAGGAGAGGCTTGGGGCCTGACAACAGGAGCGAAGGCGCTCTTTTGTTTCACTGCAGAGATGACATTGGCAGGTGAGAATGAGAAAATGCCGTGTGTACTGCTACAGTTTGAAGGGAGGGTGACCGAAGAGGCTGCCATGGTAGGGCTTGACGGCACTACTGCAATAAAGCAAAAATAATCAGGACTCAGATTGAGGTTTTCACGGCAAACACGGAAAAAGAGAGTGATAGGGCCTTGCCTCTTAAAATATATATAGAGATATATATATATAAAAAAAATATATATAAAAAAATAAAAATGAAATGCCTTGGCTTGGCCACTCTCTGGATAACAGGCAAACTCTTTTGTGTTGGACTTTTGTTACGAATTGCGCAGTCCAATTTTTATTTTGGTTTTTTTTGTCTTGTTTTGTTTTGTTTTTTCTTTTTTTTTTCTCTATCTGAGATTGTATTCTGGCACAAACAGATCAATTTATTATTTTCATTTTTACGTCCAGCCTCCAGAGTCACCCCTCCTTTTATCCAGTAGCTGACAATAGAGGAAATCAAAACAATGCAAGGAGTTGATTTTGTAGTAAATATGAATCTATATGATGATGTGTTACCAAAAATAGACACTTACTGCCATAAGGAGAGTTAGCTGAGGAGCCATTAAGAAATCCAGGGGAACCTGGTACACCTAGATTGGGCATGCCGGCATTGCCATATCCATTCATGCTATTGCTGACTGTGTTGTAATTGGACTGCTGAGGAGTACTGCTGGGAACATATCCTCGCGGGGAAACACTGCTTGTGTTGCGACTGTAACCTACTGTGTTAGAAACCCCCCCACCCCAAAAAAATAATGTTATTTTATAAGATAGACTTAGGGCTGGGGGGTTTCCTCATGCAGCATATATTACACAGTTTTAATTGATTGCACAGCTTTGCTCTGAGTTGTCTCTCACTGCCCTATCAACTCTTGCAGCTTGAGATAACCTTATCACGCCAACCCTACTTAAATCATCCGCGAGCACTCTATGTTGTCTCTCCTCTTAGCACAGACAGCCAACAAAAGCTCTCTTCGATCCAGCTGTGTCAGGTGCCTTCACGTTTGTCTTTAGGAGCAATTATCAACAGGCTCGAGTCCCGCTTTGTACCAACACACTGCGTGAACTTTCAGCCTCTCCACACCTTCAAATGCCAGAGCTGACAAGAAAAACTTTTTTGTTGCGGTGATTTACTTTAAAAGGCTGTTTTGGGGTCTTCATTTTGTGATTGATATTTTTATGCTAACAACAAGCTGTCGTAAGGTGTAGCCATCAGTAAAAACTAATTCAAGAGCGAGTACAGAATTTTATAAGGCTTATTAGCTTGGAAACGCATTAAAAGGCAATCTTTTTAGAAGAGGAAACATAGCGGAATCAGGATTTTAAACAACAGTTTGTTCCTATCTGAGCAATCAATTTAATAATTACATTGCAAGCAAAAAAAAAAATGCGTTTGAACATATCTAATAATCCTGTTTCCCTCCTTTCATTAGTACCAAAATTAATTTTAAATGCAATATGCTACATGCATTTTCAATTACAACAGGTAAATTAAATCAACTATTACTTTTATTAGTAACATATATGTCACACATGCCTACAAACAAAGTATTTTAAAATCACAGACATCAAATTAGATTTATCTGTGTAAATATTCCAAAACCAGGTGGAGGTACCTAGACATAATTATTTTATAAACCAACCATACACACCGTATATTTGCTGCGAATAACAAAGAGCTTTCTACACTTTGCCAATTTTATTTTTTTTTCCCCCACTGGAGATGCTTTATGACAACAGCAAACAAAAGAATAGGGAGAATTAAATATTATGAGAAAGTTAAAGACAGCATTTCATTCCACGCTCAGACACGGGGACAGAGAGAGGTAGGACACAGCGGTGACATCAGCTCGCAAGAACAGGCCAAAAGCAGCCAACAAGGTGAAGGATTAAC
>NC_063220.1:1557500-1560000 GCF_020740725.1 Corvus hawaiiensis | reverse complement strand
GCCATCTTAAAGGCCATCATGTTCCTGCCATGGGCAGGGACACCTCCCACTGTCCCAGGCTGCTCCCAGCCCCAATGTCCAGCCTGGCCTTGGACACTGCCAGGGATCCAGGGGCAGCCCCATCTGCTCTAGGCACCCTGTGCCAGGGCCTGCCCACCCTCCTAGGGAAAAATTCTATCCTAATATCTGCTCTAAACATACTCTTTGTCAGTTTGAATCCATTCCTCCTTGTTCTGGCATCCCACACCCTTGTAAAAAGTCCCTCTCCACCTTCCCTGTAGGCTCCCGTCTCTGCTGATCCCATCTGTGTAAAGGAGACTGTTTTAAAATCCTCACCTACCAAAAACCTCCAATGCCACAACTCCCAGGCCCCAACCCTCCAAAGGCAAGTTTAACCTTCTGGACAGGTGTGGAGCTGCTGATTCACAACCACTGCCCTTGTAGGTGTTAAAAATTACAGGTGTGTAGCTTAGCCTTTGCAGGACTGAGGGTCTCTCCAAGGTTGTGCCTCAAATGTCCCCCAAAATTCTAAACCAGCACTAGTTTAAGGAGACCGCCATGAATCCTCTATTAATTTATTTTCAGAAGGTTGGTGATGGAAATGGCTGCACGTTTACGTGGACTTTTAGACCGCGGGTGAAAACAAAACTCGCATATACATCCAAATATATATTAATATGTATACCTCATCTATTTATATATGGAAAGTGATATCGTTAATACCTATATCAACCCAAAGGCTGCAATGCTGGCAGCAAGAGCCATATGGGTGATGATATGGATGGCTCCAGTTCTGGAGGAAGAAACTTGTTCTTGCTGGAGCTCAACCCTCAGGAGCAAAAACCCCCTCAGTGAAACACACTCTAAAAATCTTCCCTTCTGCCTCCGATGCTTGTGACAGTGAATATCTGATATGAATTGCTGGCATGCTCACAAATTAAAAGAGAGACCTAATGATATTGCTTATGTTCATGCTGAGCACTAAAAGGTAATGTCTAAAAGGTTTTATTGTGTTAATAAAACTCAGAGGTGGTCAAGACTTGATGCACACAGGAACGGAATACAAAATAATCAGTCATAATGTTACGACTTCATTTTTCATTTGTGTTTTCAAGTTTGCCTTGAAAATCAGAGATTGCACTGAAGGAAAAAAGACAATATTATATCAAAGAAAAAGGGAAAATTATAAGCATGACTTATCTTTAATGTTTTACATCAAAATGAAATTTCTGTGATAGGTGTCATGTGCATAAACAACACAGGCAGCTTTTGTCTTTGTTGAATTTAAATGAAAAGTCCCTCTAGATATTAATATGTGGACTTCATTTGTTAGCCTGCTAAGTCAGGGACTTATAACAAAAGCTTTGTAAACAAAAGATTAAACTGAATCGAGCTTTAGAAAATGAAAGGAAAACAAGAGTCAAATAATCACAGATCAGAGTGGGGCTGCTTAGATTGAAATCACTACAAGCTACTGGAGTGGAAAATGTTTAATTGAACTATTTCATTACGCAGGAAGTTTATGTCCCTCTTGTAGAATCCAAAATATTTGTATCAGAAAATCCATTCTCCTTCTTTAAAATACTCTCTTGCAAGTATCAGGTGCGATCTTAAAAACTGTCGATTAACTTAATGGCAAAGAATTAATGTAGAAAAGAGGTCAAATTTAAGAGAGCAGGTTGCTTTTCTGCAGCTTGATGTACCTACCCAAGAAGTTGCTCAGCTGGAGTTCGTGCACGGCGTTATTTTACAGGTGATAAGCAGCCTAAGGCATTGCTTAGCAACACGTATTTAATTAGAAAAAATAAACAGATGCTTTTTGACTCTTCACTAACCTTTGGTAACCTTTCAGGATCACCTGGATGTCGTGGAATAACTTTCTGCAACCTCTGGAAGCCGTAATCTATGGTGGGTTCGTTAAGCGCTGGAACATAAACAGATGAGGCGATTTAAGCGGAGGGGTTGAATAAAGATACACATCCCAACAACTGCTCCTGAGCACAAATTTACACCCCATGTGCAATTTTCCTCTCAGACCTTATCCCAGCCACAAACCTCATTTTACAACCTGTCCTGAGGAAGAGATTTTTATTTTTTTTCCCCTTTCACAAAGCAATGATTACTTCTACTTATAATTAGGCTGGAAAATAGTCAAAGGGTTATCCAATATATTGCAAAAATGATAGCGCAGTAACAAAGTTACAGGTCTTGAGGCCATATATAGCAATCACTACAGTCATGATATGATGTCTGCATCACAGGCTGCTTTCTATACTGGCTGTGGATTTATGGGAAACTGGCAATTATGACATATGTCCAGCTATTGCTAGCTTCAGATTTATCCCTGTGGTCCTTTTTTGTCTAGCATATTGCCTGAGCACAAACCAGGCAGGAGGAGCACTTAATCTTGCAAAGCTTTAATAATCTGTGAATGGCTGACTACAAACTGATGTAGAGCACTATCATTCTACAGCTGCAATCCACTAGCCTCATGAAATTG
>NC_063220.1:1547500-1552500 GCF_020740725.1 Corvus hawaiiensis | reverse complement strand
ACACAGGTTGTAATGTGTAAAAATTAAATAAAGTAAAATTAAATTGCTCAATACAGAGACATTCCTCTAGAGGGTGTTAGTGATTTCAGTGACAAAGTGCTATTTGCTGACAAGTAGTTTACACATTAACCAGCTGAATCCAAGGGGGAAAAATGCCAATAGCAATTATATCACCTTGAGGTTATTAAATGTCCTACTGATAAGTAACTAGGTGAACTTGACCAGGTGATAAAGACTGCTGTGAGCAAATGATTGTGCAGTGAAGAATGTCTCTTAGTCCTGCTGTTTCTCCAGATAGCTTTTCTTTCAAAAATGACTGTATAAAAAGTTGCATTAAAAATGTGTGGCCACTGAAGACAAAATTGATATTTAACTCCCTGCTGAATACTTCGCCCCTATCAGAGCACCTTTATCATTTCACCTCAAAACATTATACAAAGTCTGCAAATGCCTGGGTTTTCTCCTTTTTTTAGGCTTTAAAATGATGCTAAGTTCACCACTTTATCATCAACTGTCTCTACCAAGTGCATTTCATCTATAAGAAATTCAGATGCTCGGGAAATTAAAATTTCAAAGATCTGCTGCAAAAAAAAATCAATGGGTAAAGATCAATGCTCATAGAAATTTCATGAACTTTGAACTGATATGGGCATGATGATGAGAAGTGGTTGGAATTTCAGGTTGCTGATTGTTCCTCACCCAGATGAAAAGCAGCCTACGGGGCTGAGAGGAGGTATATACATTGGAGATGGGTTTTCACTTTAATATTTTGTCAGACAAAAAAATTAATTTTTAGTCTATTTCGGTAACAAGCACAAATAAGGAAAAAAATCAGCCTTTCCGATGTGACTTGTAATACCGCCACTTCTTAAGAGCACCTAATGCTTTGCACATTAACACTGCAAAGAAATGAAATCGGTTCCCTTTGCAGCCGATTGCAGGTGCAAATTAATATTGTAAAATGAAGATCAATACATGGACAGGGCAAAATCAATAGTGGCTAAATTATTGCTGCATTTTCCTCCTCATTCAAGATGAGTTGTGTTTTCCTCTCAAAGTCAATACTTTGCAGCTTTTCTCATTAATTTCTCAATAAATTTGGCAATGAATTTCAATCACAGAACTCGGCAGGGTGAGCCAAGCATTGTGGAATGCATAGGAAATACAAAGGCATGGAGGGGTTGAACACATCATTCATCAGAAGGCACTCTTGCTTGTTGAAGCAGGACTAATATCCCTGGACTTACTAAGGACAACCTATTTACTGTAAAAAAAAAAATAAAAAGAAAGAAATTTAAAGGCATTTAAGTTCTCCCCATTCCACAAAGAAACTAAAAATAGATTTTTCATTAAAAAACCAAAACGACGCCTTTGTCTTTATCTCCCCGATTTCTCATAATTGCTTCACTTTCCCTCAGATAGCAGGAAGGGAAACAATGGCACTCACTCACTTGTTTCAATTACAGGCCTAAAATTCACAGGTCAGCTCATAATTACTCTCCATCCGATAATGATATAGAATTTTCCTTAAAATGCTCATGCTAACATTGGGAAAACTGCCTCCATACTGTTTGTTTGTTTACATACTTATTTATTTATTTTCCTCGCTGGAAAGCAAAGCCCAGCCCAGGTGTTGACATGCACAATGCTGGCTGTTTGTAGGAGTGAATGGAGGGATTGTCCTGCCATTCAGGAGAACCTGGCAGGGAATACTGGGATGCAGCGCTGCTCACAAAGGAGGAGACAAGGACATGCAGCCATTGAATAAAGGGGAATGGCTTGAAACTGAAAGGAATTAGGTTTAGATGGGATACTGGGAGAAATTCTTCCCTGTGAGGGTGGTGAGGCCCTGGCACAGGGTTCCCAGAGAAGCTGTGGCTGCCCCATCCCTGGAAGTATCCAAGGCCAAGTTGTATGGGGCTTGGAGCACCCTGGGATGGTGGAAAGTGTCCCTGCCCATGGCAGGGGGTGGGACTTTAACGGTCCCTTCTGACCCAAACCAGCCTGTGATAGGAGTTAAAAAAGAAATATTAAGAGTGTTTTGAATGCTCATTTGTAGCTTTGACATCTTTGAAGACAAATGCCAAACCACTCAGTTCAGGAATCAGCCATCCCTCTCCGTATCTGTTGTAGAGCAGGTCAGAACACCCCCAGCAGAACAGACTTTGTACTCAAAAGTGGAGCAGGAGAGGAAATTAGGGAAAACACTCCCTGGCCTGTTCCAGTCATCCACCAGACCAACCACTGCCTTCCTCCTCCAGTAAGAATGGAAGGAGCACAGGATGAGGGGAGAGAGAAAACAAGGGTGGGGGGCCAGAAAATTACCAAAGAAACAACAAGCATCTTCCACAAATGTGTAGCAAATTAAGGTTTAAACACGCTCTGTATCTAATAATCTGTCCCCTGGTTTTCAAGAGCCTGATGTCAACACTTGTGGGGTCTCAGCAGGGCTGGTGCACCCTCACTGCAGGAGAGATGCCAGGAGGCTGCTGAGAAACATCTGATGGGAAGACTATGGTGATCTTCCACACTCAGACAATCCTCAGGGATTCTCAGCCCAGCCCCTCCAGGCTGTCCCACACAGGACCTGGGCTCTTGGCACACCTTTTGGTGGTGGCACTCAGTGACCAGTGAAGCACTAACACCTCATGACCCTGGATTCCTCAAGGGCACCTGCATTTCCACTTTGACTGAGAACAATTGTGTTCCAGGCTCTGATGTTTGCCAAAAAAGTCATTACCATCATAATAGCTGCAGATTTACTTTAAATGAATGAATGAATGGATGAGATGGAGAAGGAGCAGGAGAGGGAGAGAGCAAGGGAGAATGAATGAGAAACACTTTACATGCCACACAACTCTAAAAATGAGTGAAGCAGGTGGTGCACAGGGGATAGGAGCTCACACAGCCTCTGCTTGTGTGTGCTGTCCTGGACCACACCCGAGTCTGGATAGAAGGACCATGTGTCTGGTCCCAGAGTCACACGATGGTGGGCTCTACGGGAGGGGAGAGCCTCACCTGGGACATGGACATCACCCCAATGTCCTCTGCTGTACAGACATCACTCTGCTGCTGCTGTGGGTATTTGGAGCCAGTGATACTGGATATATTTAAATATTTAAAGGCTTAAAAGGTGAAGTCTGGAGTAGGGAATGGAAAGCACTTCAAGTAAGCCCACTTGGTGTGCTGGTCAACGGAGTTATTGTATCAGACCACAGCACACATTTCAGCCTGAGAACAGTCTGCAGCATCAAATACCGACAGATATGGCATCATTTAAAGTTACAGAATGAGCAGATCACGAGAAATTAGGGATCACATCAGTAAAAAACAACCCCCAGGAGAAGGACCTGGGGGTGTTGGTTGATGAGAAATTCTAGGTGACACAACAATGTGCCCAGAAGGAATTGTTCCTTATGAGGGTGGGCAGGCCCTGGCACAGGGTGCCCAGAGCAGCTGGGGCTGCCCCTGGATCCCTGGCAGTGCCCAAGGCCAGGCTGGACATTGGGGCTGGGAGCAGCCTGGCACAGTGGGAGGTGTCCCTGCCCATGGCAGGGGTGGCACTGGATGGGCTTTAAGGTCCCTTCCCACCCAAACCATTCCAGTTCTTAGCAGGAAACATTGCAAGGGAGGGCCTTGGCACTATTTCAGTGAAGGAGAAGGAAATCTGTGTGATATCAAATCACAAATGCTCTCACCATGCCAAGGAAATCCCCCAGCCCAACACATATGGAACTACAACAAAACATGACATTTTGTGAAAACAACATATGACTAAAACAACAAAATATTCTACTCCAGAAATAAGGCATATTCCTGATTTAGTAAAGTGTGCTACTACATCAAAGCAGCGAAATGTACATTTCAACTGCTCAATACTCCAAGGTACTTTACTAATTAAGATACATTTTACTGGAATAAACTGAGCTTTTATCTATTTTTGCATTTGGGGTATTATTTGGGAGTTTACTCCTCTGCTAGGCCACACAGCTGAATGAATATCTCCTCCTTACAGATGGGTCTGTGTGGATCCATCCCCATCCCCTTGTTTCCACACACACATTTTAGAGAATTATGCTGGAATTCTGCTACAAGAGCTTGAGAACACAGAAATTTCTCCTGGAATTCTCCTGTGCCACAGTGCTGGATTACACAATCCTTGTGCAATACAAGAATTTCAGGTCCTCTGAATACAAGAGCAGTGAAATATAAGAATTCCAGGTGCTCTTAAAAGGATGCTTGATGGCAGCAAATGGCAAATGTGATCATTTGCCTGTCGTCACTGGATGAGCTCTTCAGAGGTATTTATCCATCTCAGAACCATATGAAATCTGTGATGCCTCAGCAAACATCTGTAAGAGCTGGAATTCTGCACAACTTCTCCCCGTTTATATTCGGTAGTTATCACCCAGCATAAGAATATAATACTGTAATATTTTAATATAATATTTAGACAAATAGGACTTACAATCAGATCCTTAAGATCATCTAACAGAGCTCCTACAACAGTATTCCTCTGTTGTATAATAATTTAAACAAAAATAGATCTCTCTCAAAGTTGTGAAATCTCTGTATTACCTGTGGATATTGGAAAAAATACCTCAAATAACTCACAGAATGCATAGGGTCTATAAAAAGCTTTATTAAATGCTTAAGCACAGGGGATGTTGCCACTTTAAAAAAAAAGAAAGAAAGCCTGGGTTATTATTTTAATCATTCAGAATTCTGTTAAACTATCTGTTCAGGATTCAATGATAATTTAATAATATTTATGCACGCTAAAATATACAGATATTCACAATAAAAATATTTTTGTACACCAAAGTTACTTATCTTAGAAAAAACTAAAAATGCTGAAGGTTTTTAATCAGGTAGCTAACAAGATTCAGAGATTTCTGAGGAGCCATAATGTACATCCAAATTTAACAAGTTCTCAAGATTTTGCCCAAAAATTTCCTTTATTTCCCCCCTTAATAATTTTACATGTTGGGAATTTTGCA
>NC_063220.1:1540000-1542500 GCF_020740725.1 Corvus hawaiiensis | reverse complement strand
CTGGTTCAAATCTGCAGCGCTTCCCCGTGCGCCGTGGAACTGCACCAGCTCCCAACAGCTCAAATATCTGGAACTTGGGCTGAGGCTTTCAGTTCATTCATTTTTTATTTTGTTGGACACTTCTTTTAGCTCGTCATACTCGCAGGATACTGAGCTGTAGCTTTGCATGAACTGTATATATATACATATATATGTGTGTGTGTGTCTGTGTCTGTATATATATATATATATATATAAAATATCGTTCATAAGAGCATTTTTAAGCCCACAACTGTAACAGCTCCACCTGTGCTCGCCACCTTTGCAGCAAAACAACTCTGGCTTTCAGGATAAATCATCTGCCCCAAAAGAACCACAGTCACCACCATCCCATTTGGAAGCTCTGGTAAAACCCAATCCTAAAGATCAGTAAATGTAAATATTCTCCCCCTCATCAGCCAGAAGTGAAGCACCCAGGTTTGGATGCCAGTGTTTTTGCTCAGGTTTAGATTTCTTTGGGAATAGAGAATATAGGAATCTCAGGTGCTACCATCACTTAAAAGTTCGTATTAACAATAGACCTTAGGCAGACACAAAAACATATCCATGATGCGCTAACAGTTTCAAAAGTCCTCGCTTAAAACTACCCAGGAACACACTTTTCCCATTAGATCTAAATTAATAGATAGAAACAGTTGCAGTCTAGTGGGAAAATATTCATCAAAATGCACATCATCTGCACATCATCTGCAATCTGCATTATCTACCCAATAAGCAGCGAGGACTCTCCCCGAATCCCTGCAGTCTGTCGAGTAAACAGTTAAAGGCTCTTTGTTTTCAAAAGAGAGATTGATTCATCAGATCAAATTTATTACCTAGAATCCTCATCCAAAAGTACAGTAAATTAAATCGCTATTTCTCCCTTTTCCCTCCCCACACTTCAGTTAAATTCATTGGTAAACGCCAGAAAAACTCGAATACACATTTCAGATAAAAAGCCAGCAATACTTCATCCCAAAATAAGAATTTTCATATTAAAACCACTGGAAACCACAATGTTCCAAATTTTTCTTGTGCTGTTGTAAATTAAAATCAAATGTATTTAAAAGATTTGGCATAAATAAATCATTCCCAGGCTTGTGAATTTGTATCCCAAGTTTTAGGTCTGAGGGAATCTTTAGAGACAGATTGTGAATAGGGTTGGATAAAGTCATTTGGATCCAACAACAGCTCCTTGAACCGATGCCTAAAACTTCAATTGAACCTTTAGGGAAGTTCAAGAAGTTTGGATAGATGGCCTGAAAAATACTTTGCATCACTGAGCACTTCTTAACTCCTTTTTCTGGCTGGAGGAGAGTAGGAAATACCATTGTTAATCTATTTCTGGCCAATATGAAAACAGGAAGTAACAGACATCTTGTGAGGGAGCTGGATCCCATGGGACGTCAGGACATTTTTGAGACCCAGGAGGTTGGATGGGCACCAGAGCTCTTGGGTGCCCATACGAACAGATCTTTTGAGGTCCAGCTACCACCAGTTACATTTCCTGCAGGACACATCCTATTTTAACAGCATTTTTAATTCCTGCATGTCACTAAGAGGTGGGAGTTGTCATCCCAAAAGGAGTACGGAAACCACACACTTACCAGTGTAGACGAATCGGCCGGGAGCACCTTTGCAGAACTGTTTGGATTTGTAGGAGAGAGTTACTTCAACAACTCCTGGAATGTGTCGTGGTGGTGTTTGAACTCTGATGGCGTGGGGTGTTATCAGCTACAGAAATCGTACAGAGAACATACCTTAAATCAAGATGGCACTGATAAGGCTGATGCCAGCCAGTTTACATAATCACAAAAATGACTTTCAATGGTACTCCTTGTCTCCAAACTCTCCCTCCCTTGGAAGATATGGGTTCTACAAGGTTTTTTTTAGAAAAAGCTCTGTAAACGATCCTTGGTTTTCGTTTGCAGGAAAGGCCACAGGGCATCATTCATATGAAAATTGCCTCCATATGTCTCCTTAAGGCTACTCCTGGTAATTTTAACACTAATTGTCCAATTGTACTGGGAGACCTCCTACAGCAAGTCTTCCACTAGAGGGCCATGAAGTGCCTCAAGTACGTTCCCGGCCCGGGCAGTCGATTGTCACACGCGAATTCATGGTTAAAAAGGCACCGTGAAACAAAACCTCATGATACCTCATGTCAATAGCCTATTGACAGCTTGTTAAAATCATTCATGGAAAAAATGTTACAGTTCAAAGCCCACCAATTTAGATAGCTTACCTCACTCCAGACCAACATAGTTCCAAATACGACTTGTAAGCCATCAAAGAAGTTGTCTCCGATTATGATGACAGTAGCCCCACCAGTAGTCCAGCCTTCACTAGGACTGATGGCCTTTATGCACGGAGTAGCTGCTTGTACAAGACAGAAAATCAAGACCTTAATACCCCTCCTTGCCCGACACGAGCTCTCTTCCCCAATGACAAACCATGCAAAGCACAATAGGAGGAAAGTGCA
>NC_063220.1:1527500-1535000 GCF_020740725.1 Corvus hawaiiensis | reverse complement strand
ATGTATTTAAATGTGCTTTTTTTGGGCAACATTAAAGTCTTCAGTAAGTTGGACTGGATGATCCTTCTAAGTGAAAATATTCTACTCCTACTCCTATTCTATTCTATTCTATTCTATTCTATTCTATTCTATTCTATTCTCTCCTGTCCTAACCCACCCTATCCTATCCTATCCTATCCTATCCTATCCTATCCTATCCTATCCTATCCTATCCTAATTTTATTAAACAGAGGTTTCCTGGGACCTGATTTTCATCCCTACACTGGTATATTTTGCAGTTCAAACGAAGTGATATTTAAATCCAAATGACTATTTTGGGCTTTGCAGGGCAATAAATACATGTGTGCACGTGTCCAGGCGCAGCTGTGATTGTGTGTGAGTGATTCGGGGGCTGATGGGCTCCAAAAAGATAGGATTTCACAATTCTGGATTTTCAGAGACACTTTCCATTCTCCTCTTCATCTCAGCCTATCTTCTTTTAGCAGTTCAGGCAAGAAGTCAATCACATTGAGTCAGGCTGAAGAAAAACATTTTATGCTGTTTTTCTCATCCAAACCCCCTCCTGCTGTAATCTGCAGTAAGGCCCAGGCACAGGAAATTGACCTCACAGTAAATTCTTTACAGATTCGGTCATGTTTTTACCATCCACTTAAACTTGCATACATAACCTGAGACTGTACCTCTGGATCAAGGAATATGACAAGCCAAAATAAAATCAAGTCAAATTAAAGAGCAAGAAAAAGCTGCAAGCAAAACAAGACTGAAATTAAAAAAAAAAAAGAAAAGAACCGAAATAGGGAAAGATGAAAAATTGGTTGTGACTGCAAAACTGTAGGTATTTAATAAAGCAAGAAGTCAGAAGCAAATTCAGAAGCCTCCGTGTTCTAGTTGACAAGGGCTGAGAAATACTAATGGACTTTTTTTAATGGGTGCTTTGATGGATGGGAGAAGAAATGATGTAAAAGTAAATGTAGTGGTGTCTCAACATAAAGTATGGTGAAATTAAAAAAAAAAAGGAAAAAATAAAATAAAATAAAATAAAAAAGCATTGCAAATAAAAAAAAAGGACATGTAAATGTGTGCCTACCATTTTCCAGATAAGAAGGGGCCGTACCTTCTGAGGGGTCAAGGCGGCGAGCCCGCCTCCCGTGTTTGGAATTGTTGTGTACAAACATGTTGTCTGAGACAGCCAGCACGTGGCCATCCACATTGACTGTTGTTGATACAACAACCTGGAAAAGAAAACAAAACCCCACATTTCAAAAATCCTGCAGATTTTCTGCGAATCAGGTCTCGTAAGACAAAACAACATCCTGTTACTTCTCTGTTTCTATTTAAACCGAGTGAATGACATCTCTGAATACATCTTTGTTTACGTGGAGACCACTGGTGATTTTTAACTCACAATTGTTTCTCTTCAGAACCTGCTACACTAATTAGAGTTTAATCTCCTATTATGCTAACAAATGAATTCAATTCAGGGAAATATTCTTCTAGCCATTAGTTTCAGAAACACCCCTCTAGCCACTCATTTTAAAAGCTGCTGTTTTGATTGATCTGTTGATATATTGATTAGATAGTTTATCTAATTAAAATTTGTTCACTTGAGACTGTCTTCAAATGAAGGGTTGTGAGGATTCCAAATAAAAAAAGCTTAATAAATCAGGAACCGTCGTAACTCCCCATTTTTTCTTCAGTAAATGATCTCCAGGTCAGTTTTACAATTACATTTAATGTCTGATAATGAACTTTTTTGCATCTGAAAAGGCTGAGTTGAATATGAATAGTGAAAGTGTTTTCAATCCATGAAAAGTATCCCTTCTCAAGTTCATTTGGATGGTGATTGACCCTGCTATGTCAATGGAATTTCCTCCTTTATTTTTGAGTGAAAGGCTCCTATTCTTGTGTCCAGGTTCAGAGTCCGGCCATAGAAGAGATGATGGATAGGGCCTCCTTTGGCTTCCAGCTGCTTCTCAGTCGAAAATGGCAAAGGAGCATATGCAAAACGTGCAACCTTCCCGATACAAACACCTCCACAATGGAGCTGTGGGACTCCTTCCGGAAGTGATATCGCGGGAGCACCAGCCAGGGAGGAAACCACGAGCTGCGCCAGGGTTTGTGTGGAGCACGGCTTCGTAGGTGGATCACTGTTATCCCAGACTGACATTTACATCTTATTTAAATACTCCAGCATGGGCCCTGTGCTGTGGTTCCAGATTTTCTAAAGGAAGTGGCCACTGCAGTGTTTCCCTTGGGGTGAGTAGAGTGCGTAAAGTCAGTGGCTAAGTCAGACCTTATCAACACAGCTGGTGAGGGTGGCCAAAGGTAGGACAAATTTCAGTGTTCACCTTCCATCTATTTAAATTTTGGTTATAACAAAGATGATTGCAGGGTTCTTCCACCAGCTCCTAAGCCCAAGCACTTAACGAACACAAATGGAAGGGGAGTAGAGAGCCTCCTTTGCACAGAGCTGGACCAAGGCATCAGAAGAAAATTCTTGTCTGCTTCTATGTTTTGGATCACCTCTGATCCCGTTTCTTATTCACAAGCCATAATTAGCTCTCAGCTATCACAGCACCTTTTCTGTGTATCCTGCCTCCTTGGAGACAGCCATCTGCAGTACCCTTTAGAACAGCCCGAGGGCAGTTCTCTGCCAGGCTGCTCTGCTTCCCCAGCTCTCTCCTCCCAGAAGTGGACACTTTCCCTCTTGTCAACATCCACTTCGGAGAGTGCTGAGGTTGCACGCTCAGCTCGGCCGCAGAGCTGCTGCCAGGCCACTGGGCTATCCTCTTTCACTCTTAATGAGATTCCCAGACTTTCAGAAATATTGCAAAACATGCAAGCATGATTTCCAGCCAGGATTTCTGGGTTTGGTTCCTAGAACACGGTGTATTAAAGAGACAGAGCAAGGTGTATATGAAAATGACAACTATTTTTGTTCTGTCATGTATATATAGGTCAGCCACCAAGGGAAAATACTGTAGTTCAGCAAAAGAAAGTCGACGTGCTACGCTTTGTTATATCGCCTTGCTCCTGCAATGCACCTCCACAAAGGTGCTGAGACAGGGAAACCAGGTAAAAATACTGTTCAAGATCTGACATCCTGTTAAGTCCAGTTAAACCTTCTGAGAGGCAGGGAGATTAGCTAAAGAGACCCAGGAAAGTCTTTCTAGTGCCTACTGGCTCCATTGTCGACCACAAGATCACTCGTGACTGATGCTTCATTTAGTCATCAGTGAGACAAAGAGGACATTTCCACTCATTCCAGGTTTGACCTTCTGTTCTGTTCAGATGGATCAATATCGCCGATGCCACGTGAAGCTGAGATGCATGAAAAATGGAAGCTTGGCTCGATTGTTTTGAAGGAATATTTTTTTTTTCCAGCTACAGATCTTTTCTGTTGGCTGGCTCAAGGGTGCTGGCTTCCCTGGTTGGTTGGCTGTGCATGAAAACAGATGTCACATGTTTTGCTATCAAGTTTAACCACAAGTAATTCTTCTCCAAACTGAGAAAGTCCTGAACATCTCAATACTACTTTATTGCTGGAATCAAATATGAATCATTGTGAAATATTTTTGAAATAAAAGGCAGTTATTTCCTAACGAGCCTTTCCAATGACCCCAGATACAGAGGAAATCATTTGTCCATCCCGTCAGCTGCCTCTCTGTAGTGCTATGATTCACCACAGGATATCTCAAAAGCTGTAAGGAGAAAGTGAAGTATTAAACATTTTCTAACACAGTTGAAACAAAAATTCATGTGTTGGGCCACCACTGCTGGATCAACAAGTTGTGAACCAGAGAAGTGTGAGTTCCAAACTTCCCTCTGCTCCACAGTCGTGTCCTTATAGTAAGATCAAACTACTCAGTCTACGTAAAACCTCTGCAGGTCTGAGCGAACAGCACACTACAACACAGGGTGTTGGTAGGAAGGAAATCTAGGGAAATACTTCCTAAGGAATGATCCACTTGCTCCAACACTGATCCATTACAGCCCACTGCAGAGCTCGGTGCTTCCCAAGAACCAGCACTTAGATTAGTGGGGGAAATGTAAAATACTGACAGCAATTCTTTTAAGCATTGTAACTACACTGAGTGGAAGCACTGACTGTTTTTTCATAAGATGAAGATGTGATCAGGTCTTTTATACATCATTTATGCTTTTAGAGGGATCTGTACCTGGAATCTTCGCATGTCTCGTGGGTTGCCTGCATTCTTCAAACAGTTCTGATTGCACTTGAGGAAAAACTTTAGAAAGAATCTATAAAAATACAAAATTGAAATCTATTAGATTCATCAAAATGTAAATCCAATTTTTAAAAAGTTTAATAAAATTTAATCATAAATAGTTATACCCAAAAGAATACTGGTAGTGAAATATTACTTTCCTATTCGTTAATGAACTTATTTTAAAGCATAAGATCTCTGTCATAAACAGAACATTATTGCCAAGGAAAGGCAAATTTATATTTTTAATTTTTCAGCAACTACAAATGTATTGACTCCAGGCCATATCCTTAGCTCGGTGTGGGAAAGTTGATTTCAATGACTCATTGACTTCAAAGGCAATGACTTACACCAGATGAGAATTTGTCTCTATTTTTTAATACTTTTCATTTTTTCACAACTTATATTAGCAGTAATGACCTCTACGTCGAAAAATTCCAAAGGTAATGATCAATCTTCTGAAAAACACTTGGCTTTGCCTCCGGTTTGGAAACTCTCGCTATTCAAAGGGACTCGATCCAGCTCCTGCTGACTCCAGGGAGATCCAGGCAGGATCTGCCCACCGGCAAGGCCCCAGTTCCCTCATTGTTTTTGAAAGGGAAGGAACATGGCAAATTAGGCCCTGTCTTACGACCTCTTCAACCTTTGCCAGCCTTTAGCTGTGAGGAGTCGCTCTACCCAGGGATCGAAATCCAGCTTATTTCTGCTGAGCGGCAACCAGCAATTATTTAGGACTAACCCTTATCATCCAGGCATCTCCCCATAAACCGTTTTTGCAGCAACGCTGCCTCAGGGGAGCACAGCAAGCACTTAGAGGGAAGGGGGAAGCTTGGGAAGATTTCTGCCGCCCTCCTGCACCGCAGGAACGAGCCGATCTGGGAAGTGTCCACCCGGCAGGTGAAGCAAACCGGGGGATCCTCAGTGTCCTGCCCTGCACAGGACGGCGTTCACAGCCTGACATGGCCTTTTTTATTTATGCACTCATGTTTTCATCTTTCATAATAAAGCTATGTTTTAATTAGGTTTTCTGGCTAATGACTAACCGCTAATGACAAGCAAAGCTCAGGATTTTCTCCTCACCCTGAGTTCCTCAGATGCTCCAGTCCAGCAGCTCATGCTGCCCATCTTTGTACGAGCTGGACAGCAAGGTCAGCCAGAGCTTTCACATTCAGAGTATGAACAACTTTTATTTATTCACTCATGTCAGTCTTCATAAGTGACTGGGACTATTCTTGCTGCACACACCTCACAGAAGTTTCTGTGTGCCAACAGAATTCCTGGCAGGAGGCAAGACAGGAACATCTTTCCTTCTTTAGCACCAAACAAGGCCCAGCCATGGCCAATAGTAAGAACAACAGTGGCTGCACCACATCGCACTCGCTCCTGAGATTCTTCGGGAGTCATACAGGAGCTTTATGGGAGTGTCCCCAAATCAAAAGCTGATGCTTTTAATCCCAGCTCCCCCTTCGCCATTAAACCTTGAGCAGCACCCTGATGTTACAGGACACAAATGCTGGAGGAGCAATCTCTCATATCAGAGGGGCAAGCAGGGAAACAACCAGGTTTACTGAAACTGCATAAATAAATCGATGCTGTCAGTTCAGCTGAATGCACATTTCTTTAAAACTTCCTATCCCAAAACCTGTAAGGGGGTTTCAGCTGTCGATCTCAAAAAGATCTGGATTTCTGTGCTGGATGACATGATATCCTAGCTCAGATGCTCAGCTTTTCTCGATGCTGTTGCAGGGATATTATGAGCAACTCCATGAAACTGCCTCTATGTTATCCACAAGTTCCTCCTAATTTTACCTGCCATGTTTTGGAATTTTTTTGGTGTTTTGAGTTTGTTTTTATTTTTTTATTGTTATTTGAGATACTTATTCTCTCCAGGTCAAATGAGTATGGACCAGGTTCCCTGACTATGGCAGAGGGTTGGAGCTGGATGATCTTTGAGGTCCCTTCCAACCAAAACCATTCCATTATTCTATTATTCTAAACATAACATCCTTGCTGTCAGTCCTCTCTTTGGTTTTGCACAGCTTCCACCACCCAGACTGTGAGTCTGTGCAAGGACCAGCTGATGTCCGGCTCCATACAGAACCACCCAGTGCTGGGGAGCCAGGAGCTGGGACCAGCCTCCAGCTTTACGGCTCCTTAGTGCCACATCCAGGCTGAAGAGCAGTATCTTATCTTTTTCTTTTTTTTCTTTTCTGATCTCAAATGGGTGTTGTGAGGCTTATTGAGCTAATGTTTGTAAATTGCTCGGAAATTCTCCAATGAATTGTGCACTAGGAATGCTAAGTATTGCTCCTCGTGGATTGTTTTTAGCGTGAAGCATTCATGATGAATTGTTTCTATACAGAGCGCTCACATCCTGTCAAAGAAAAAGGGCCATTAAGCACCCTTTCACTAAACATCAACTGGAACCGGTATTTGTTCAATTACTTGGTGAAAAGGACCCACTCTTGGTGAAATTAGACATCATCAAGTTCATTAGGATGGCTCTGAGCACCGGGCTAAATATTGACGCCAGGCTGGAGTGAACACAAGCAGCACTCGCATTTCAGCTCCGCTGCATTCCTTGATGCTGAGATTTTTTATTTCACTCTTTACTCTGTGCTTTCAAGTTCATGGAGCACAGGTGGAATCAGGGCACGATTTTCAGAGGAAGACATCATAAGTTAAAAACCACATTCCCAGGCAGGGTGTTTCTCCGTGCCAGGAGGAGATGGTTGACTTGGTGGTTGCTCTCAGCTGACCACCAAGGACCACGGACACTACAGACCCATCCCTCCCACCCCAACCACAAGGTCTCTGTTTCAGAGAAAGAAGCAAGGACCTGGAGCAGAGCTCTGCTTGGTCTCATCTCAAACTTTGAGACAAGAATGAGAATTCAAGCTTTTCTAGGTTTGGTTCTCCCTGCCACATTTTGTATCATATGCAGAAATTTTAGCCTTTTTTAATAAATGCAGCCTTGCAGAAGAGCTTTCCCAAACAGGCTAAGCTGCTCCTAAAATACTGATAGGGAGAAAAATGCAGTCTTTGCCACGTCCCCTTGCTCTGATTTTTTCCCACTGCTAGAATGGGGCCTGCTACCCTCTTAATTAAAATGTATTACCTTCCACAAGACTCCACTATTTTAAGCTAAAATTTACATCTTTTATTAACTCACCTCACCTATACACTTAGCTCTGATGCCTCTCGCCGCCCATCTGCCATCCGCATACAGTGAGTCACTTGATATTCCACCCACCAATTTTTCCTAACAACCACT